>NC_041392.1:139903247-139969452 GCF_002162155.2 Triticum dicoccoides
TTCCATGAAGTTTCAGGACTTTTGGAGCTGTGCGGAATAGGTCTCTAATATTTGCTCCTTTTCCAGCCCAGAATCCCAGCTGTTGGCATTCTCCCTCTTCATGTAAACCTTGTAAAATAAGAGAGAATAGGCATAAGTATTGTGACATAATGTGTAATAACATCCCATAATGCAACAAATACTGATATAAAAGCATGATGCAAAATTTACGTATCAACTCCCCCAAGCTCAGACCTCGCTTGTCCTCAAGCGGAAGCCGAAATCAAAAAATATGTCCACATGTTTAGAGATAGAGGTGTCGTTAAAAATAAAATACGGACATGAGGGCATCATGATCATTCTTAGAACAACACACACACACACACACACATATATATATATATATATATATATATATATAGTCATATGATCTCTTATGCTAAAGTAACAATTCAATTACAATTCCAAGTATGAATCATAAACTTCATTGAGAACCAACAAACTCTAATCTCAGTCACTGAGGCAATTGCAATTTATCATAACATAGGAAAGAGTCAATATAAGAGCTTTTCAGCAAGTCCACATACTCAACCATCTTTTAGTATTTCACAATTTCTAATAGTCATGCAATATTTATGGGTATGAAGTTTTAATCGGACACAGAGAAAGATAGGGGCTTATAGTTTTGCCTCCCAACGTTTTACCTCAAGGGTAACGTCAACAATAATAGTTCATGCAGACTCACATCCAATTTAGCTATATATATCAAGATCTTTCCAACATATTGTGCTTGCCAAAGGATAAAATGTAAAACGGAAAGGTGAAGATCACCATGACTCTTATGTGAGGTATAATCTAAAAGTAAAAGATAGGCCCTTCGTAGAGGGAAGCAGAGGTTGTCATGCGCTTTTATGGTTGGATGCACGAAATCTTAATGCAAAAGAACGTCACTTTATATTGCCACTTGTGATATGGACCTTTATTATGCAGTCTATCGCTTTTATTTCTTCCATATCACAAGATCGTATAAAGCTTATTTTCTCCGCACTAATAAGTCATACATATTTAGAGGTCAATTTTTATTGCTTGCACCGATGACAACTTACTTGAGGGATCTTACTCAATCCATAGGTAGATATGGTGGACTCTCATGGCAAAACTAGGTTTAGGGATATTTGGAAGCACAAGTAGTATCTCTACTTGGTGCGAAGAAATTGGCTAGCATGAGAGGAAAGGCAAGCTCAACATGTTGGATGATCCATGAAAATATAATTTATCTCAGATGTAAGAAAACATAACCCATTATGTTGTCTTCCTTGTCCAATGTCAACTCTTAGCAAGTCATACTTTAATAAGTGCTCACAATCATAAAAGATGTCCAAGATAGTATATTTATATGTGAACCTCTCTTTCTTTGTTACTTCCTATTAATTGCAACGATGACCAAAACTATGTTTGTCAACTCTCAACAACTTTTATTCATCATACTCTTTATATGTGAGCTCATTACTTTCAAGATCCATATGATCTCTTTGTTTATTTTTATTCTTTCTCTTTTATTTTATTTAATTCCCTCAAGATCATAGCAAAATAATCAAGCCCTTGACTCAACACTAATCTTTGTTATATAGCTCACGGACTCGATTACATAGAGGGATAATAAAGCAAAACTCACAACTAGATCATACTAAAACTTTATTCTACTAGATCAAGATATTACCAAAAGGATCGAACTAAGGAAAACGATAAAGATAAAAGTGATGGTGATACGATACCGGGGCACTCCCCCAAGCTTGGTAGTTGCCAAGGGGAGTGCCCATACCAGATACTCAGTTCTTCTTTGTTGGTGAAGAAGCTGATGGTTTTGTTGATGGCGTAGGCTTCTTCCTTAATTTGCACTTGAGGACATAATTTTGGTCCCTTAGGTCATCGATCTCCTGCTCCAGGCTCAGTATCTTTTTGCATAATTCCTGCTTGTTTTCCTACAAGAGGCGAAAAGGGATAAACTCGATCTTAGGTTTCTTTACTCTATCCGGGAGGCTTGACTTTTTGAACTCCACATGCATGTCCCCAGGTTGAAGTAGTGGGACTTCATCTTCTTCTGAGCTCGTATCCTCCTTTCCCTTGGGTTCATAGTCCTCTTCTTCTTCCGTAGTCCAACCACAATGCTCCACATCCCCATAGACCTTAGGATCTGCAAGGTAATCAGCCACATAGATTTCTCCTTCCGAATCCTGGGACGACATGTTGCTCTAATCTGCAGCAGGACAGCTCAAAACAAAGACAGAAGATATTTGCGTGATACGGTGGTCAAAACCTTCGGGATATTATATAGTGAATTTTTACCGACCAAAAGAAGTATCGTGCAAGAAAACGGAGTCTGGAGAGCACACGAGGTGCCCACGAGGCAGGGGGGCACGCCTCCCACCCTCGTGGAAGCCCTGTGTCCTTTCCAGTCTGCTTTTTATTTTCCTATATTATTAAATATTCCAAAATGAAGAAATATTGCCATTAGAACTGTTTTGGAGTCGGTTTACTTACCGTACCACGTACCTATTCCTTTTCGGAGTCTAAAACGTTCTGGAAAGTGTCCCTTATGTATTCCTCTGGGTTACAGTTTCAATAATATTAGTTTCAACATTTATAGGATTACCTGAGATATAATGTTTAATTCTTTGACCGTTCACCACCCTCATATTTGTGCCATCGAAGTTGTTGATTTTTATGGCACCGGAACGATAGACCTCCTCGATAACGTAAGGTCCTTCCCATTTAGAGAGAAATTTGCCTGCAAAAAATCTTAAACGAGAGTTGTATAGCAATACATAATCACCTACATTGAACTCACGCTTTTGTATCCTTTTATCATGCCATCTTTTAACCTTTTCTTTAAACAGCTTGGCATTTTCATAAGCTTGGGTTCTCCATTCATCAAGCGAGCTAATGTCAAATAACCTCTTCTTACCGGGAAGTTTGAAATCATAGTTGAGCTCTTTAATGGCCCAATATGCCTTATGTTCTAGTTCAAGAGGTAAGTGACATGCTTTACCATAAACCATTTTATACGGAGACATACCCATAGGATTTTTATATGCAGTTCTATAGGCCCATCATGCATCATCAAGTTTCTTGGACCAATTCTTTCTGGATCTATTAAAAGTCATTTTCAAAATTAATATGAGCTCTCTGTTACTCAAATCTAGTTGACCACTGGACTGTGGGTGATAAGGAGATGCAATTCTATGATTAACGTTATCCTTAGCAAGCATTTTATGAAAGGCACCATGAATAAAGTGTGAACCACCATCAGTCATTAAATATCTAGGGACTCCAAACCTTGGGACAATAACTTCTTTAAGCATCTTAATAGAGGTGTTATGATCATCACTACTAGTTGGAGTAGCTTCTACCTACTTAGTAACATAATCAACAACAACTAAAATATGTGTATACCCATTAGAGGTAGGAAAAGGACCCATATAGTCAAAGCCCCAAACATCAAATGGTTCAATAACAATTGAATAGTTCATAGGCATTTCTTGACGTCTACTAATATGACCAATTCTTTGAAATTCATCACAAGACAAGACAAACTTACGGGCATCCTTGAAGAGAGTAGGCCAACAAAAACTGGATTGCAATACCTTATGTGCAGTTCTATCTCCACCATGGTGTCCTCCATAAGCCTCAGAGTGACACTTGCATAGGATCTGTTCCTGTTCATACTCAGGTACACAACGTCTAATAACACCATCTGCTCCTTCTTTATAAAGATGTGGGTCATCCCAAAAGTAATGTCTCAGATCATAGAAGAACCTTTTCTTTTGCTGGTATGTGAAACTAGGTGGTATGAATTTGGAAACGATATAATTAGCATAATCAGCATACCATGGAGCAGTTCGAGAAGCATTTATGACATTTAATTGTTCACCAGGAAAGCTATCATCAATAGGTAGTGGGTCATCAAGAACATTTTCTAACCTAGACAAGTTGTCTGCAATGGGGTTCTCAGCTCCCTTTCTATCAATAATATCCAAGTCAAATTCTTGTAGCAAGAGAACCCATCTAATAAGTCTAGGTTTAGCATCTTTCTTTTCCATAAGATATTTATTAGCAGCATGATCAGTGTGAATAGTTACTTTAGAATCAACAATGTAGGGTCTGAACTTATCACAAGCAAATACAACTGCTAAAAATTCTTTTTCAGTGGTAGCATAATTTCTCTGGGCATTGTCTAGAGTTTTACTAGCATATTGAATAACATTTAATTTCTTATCAACTCTTTGCCCTAGAATAGCACCTATAGCATAATCACTAGCATCACACATAATTTCAAAGGGTAAATTCCAATCAGGTGGCTGAACAATAAGTGCAGAAATCAATGTTTTCTTAAGTATTTCAAATGCTTATACGCAATCATCATCAAAGACAAAAGGAATATCTTTTTGTAATAGATTAGTCAGGGGCCGAGAAATTTTTGAGAAGTCCTTAATGAACCTCCTATAAAAACCGGTGTGACCGAGGAAGCTTCTTATACGTTTAATTTCCTTGGGACACTGCATCTTTTCAATAGCATCAACTTTAGCCTTACCAACTTCAATACCTCTTTCAAAAAAATTTATGCCCCAAGACAATACCTTCATTAACCATAAACTGGCATTTCTCTTAATTCAAGACAAGATTAGTTTCTTCACATCTCTGCAAAACTCGATCAAGGTTGCTTAAGAAATCATTGAAAGAGGATCCATAAACGGATAAATCATCCATGAAAACCTCATTTATCTTTTCACAAAAATCAGAAAATATAGCCATCATGCATCTTTGAAAGGTAGCAGGTGCATTACATAAACCAAAAGGCATACTTCTATAAGCAAAAGTACCGAAAGGGCAAGTAAAAGTGGTCTTTGATTGATCATCAGCTAACACAGATATTTGAGAGAAGCCAGCGTAACCATCTAGAAAGCAAAAATGTGTATGTTTGGATAATCTTTCTAGCATTTGATCAATAAAAGGCAAAGGGCAATGATCTTTTTAGTAGCCTTATTTAATTTGAGGAAATCAATTACCATCCTATAACCTGTAATAATTCTTTGCGGAATCAATTCATCTTTATCATTAGGAACAACAGTAATACCTCCCTTCTTAGGGACACAATAGACAGGACTTACCCACTGACTATCAGCAACGGGATAAATTATACCTGCCTCAAGGAGCTTTAATATTTCCTTTCTTACCACTTCTTTCATCTTAGGATTCAGCCGTCGTTGATGATCAATAACTGGTTTGGCGTCTTCCTCCAAATTTATTTTGTGTTGACATAGAGTGGGACTAATGCCCTTAAGATCATCAAGAGTATATCCAATAGCAGCACGGTGCTTCTTCAGGGTTTTCAATAATTTTTATTCCTCCTTCTCTAAAAGGTTAGCACTAATAATAACAAGATATATTTTATTTTCATCAAGATAAGCATATTTAAGAGTATCAGGTAATGGTTTAAGCTCAAACACGGGATCACCCTTGGGTGGAGGAGGATCCCCTATGATTTCAACAGGCAAGTTGTGTTTCAGAATAGGTCCCTGTTTAAAGAATACTTCATCTATTTCCCTTCTTTCATTCATAAACATATCATTTTCATGGTCTAGCAAGTATTTCTCTAATGGATCAGTAGGAGGCACGACAATAGAAGCAAGACCAATAATTTCATCTTTAATAGGCAATTCTTTATCATAGGGTTGTCTACGAAATTTAGAAAAATTAAACTCATGAGACATATCCCCTAAACCAACAGAGACAATATCCTTATTGCAGTCTATCTTAGCATTGACAGTATTCAAGAAGGGTCTACCAAATATAATGGGACAAAAGCTATCTTGTGGGGAACCCAGAACAAGAAAATCAGCAGGATGTTTAGCCTTCCCACACAAGACTTCAACGTCTCTAACAATCCCAATTGGTGAAATTATATCTCTATTAGCGAGCTTAATGGTAACATCAATACCTTCTATTTCAACTAGTGCAATATCATGCATAATTTCGTTGTATAAGGAAATAGGTTTTGCACTAGCACTAGCACCCATATCACATAAGCCATGATAACAATGATCTCCTATTTTAACAGAAATAACAGGCATGCCTACCACATGTCTATGTTTATCTTTAGCACCAGGTTTAGCAATTTTAGAAGTCTCATTACAGAAGTAAATAACATGCCCATCAATATTATCAACCAAGAGATCTTTAACCATAGCAACATTAGGTTCAACTTTAACTTGCTCAGGGGGTTTAGGTGTCTTAATATTACTTTTGTTGACCACAGTTGAAGCTTTAGCATGATTCTTTATTCTAACAGGGAAAGGTACTTTCTCAACATAAGAAGTAGGAACAATAGGATCATTATAAGTGATAGTCTTTTCTTCAACTTTAATAGGTGCAACTACTTTTACTTCAATGGGAGGATTATATTTAAACCACTTCTCCTTATGGAGATCAACATGAGTAGCAAAGGATTCATAGAAAGAAGCTACTATCTCAGAGTCAATTCCATATTTAGTGCTAAATTTACAGAAAACATCGGTATCCATAAAAGATTTATCACAATCAAACTTAGGTGTTATACTTGACTCCTTACCTTCGTCGAGATCCCAATCTTCATAGTTGCGTTTAATTCTCTCCAATAAATTCCATTTGTATTCAATAGTCTTCATCATAAAGGAACCAGTACAAGAAGTATCGAGCATGGAGCGATTGTTGTCAGAAAGCCGAGCATAAAAATTTTGAATAATCATTTCTCTTGAGAGCTCATGGTTGGGGCATGAATATAACATTGAATTAAGCCTCCCCCAAGCTTGACCGATGCTTTCTCCTTCATGGGGCCAAAAATTATATATATAATTACGATCACAATGAACAAGATGCATAGGATAAAACTTCTGATGGGATTCCAATTTCGACAGTTTGTAGTCCCATGATCCCATATCATCACATAGCCTATACCATGTAAATGCATCTCCCTTCAAAGATAAAGGGAAGACCTTCTTCTTGATAACGTCATCAGGCATACCTGCAAGCTTAAATAATCCACAAACTTCATCCACATAGATTAAGTGTAAGTCGGGATGCAATGTTCCATCTCCTGCAAAAGGATTAGCTAGCAGTTTCTCTATCATACCGAAGGAATTTCGAAGTAAACATTTTTCATTTTTAGTAGGTTGAGTAGGTTTAGGAGCAACTATTTGCTATACTGGTCGGGGTGAAGATACCCCGAACAAACCCCTCAATGGATTACTTTCCATAGTAACAAGTGCCAATAAATTTCAGCACACTATATAAATTTTTCCTTACCAAATTCCACCTAACAAAGGCGCTTCACTCCCCAGCAACGGTGCTAGAAAAGAGTCTTGATGACCCACAAGTATAGGGGATCTATCGTAGTCCTTTCGATAAGTAAGAGTGTCGAACCCAACGAGGAGCAGAAGGAAATGATAAGCAGTTTTCAGTAAGGTATTCTCTGCAAGCACTGAAATTATCGGTAACAGATAGTTTTGTGATAAGGTAATTTGTAATGAGTAGCAAGTAATAAAAGTAAATGAGGTGCAGCAAGATGGCCCAATCCTTTTTGTAGCAAAGGACAAGCCTGGACAAACTCTTATATGATGTAAAGCACCCCCGAGGACACATGGGAATTATCGTCAAGCTAGTTTTCATCACGATCATATGATTCATGTTTGGTACTTTGATAATCTGATATGTGGGTGGACCAGTGCTTGGGTGCTGTCCTTAATTGGACAAGCATCCCACTTATGATTAACCCCTATTGCAAGCATCCGCAACTACAACAGAAGTATTAAGGTAAACCTAACCATAGCATGAAAGATATGGATCCAAATCAGCCCCTTACGAAGCAACACACAAACTAGGGTTTAAGCTTCTGTCACTCTAGCAACCCATCATCTACTTATTACTTCTCAATGCTTCCCTCTAGGCCCAAACAATGGTGAAGTGTCATGTAGTTGATTGTAAGTGCATCTAGTGCCACCCCTAGTTGGTTTTGGAGCTTTGACGACAAAACTAGTTGAGGGACTAATGTGTTTGTGAGAATTGCAGGATAACACAGGTAGAAGTCCCTCATTGATTCGGTTTTCCTACCAGAGATGACCTAAAAATGTATGAAGACATTGAAGTCAAAGGTGGTATATGAAGATATTCACATTGAAGACTATGACAAGAGAAGACACCACATGAAGCCTATGGAGCTCGAAGACTTAGATCTTTCGTAGTTCTTTTTCTTCTGTGTTGAGTCATAGGAACCACTGTATTGTTAAGTGGGGTCCAAGAGAACCAGTTAGAATAACTGAAGTGATGCTTAAACAAAACCTATGTCTTCGAGTGAAGACTTTGAGAGCGAATCTTGTCCAGAGTCGGGCAAGTCAGCTTTGCTTGAAGCCCAAGTAAAGTTGCCGTGTGAGTTTGAAATCTGACCGTTGGAACACGTGTCAGTTCCTTAGTGACCCAGGGTCATTTCGAACAAATCAGGTCGGGTTGCCAAGTGGCTATAAATAGCCCACCCCCTACAACCATAAACGGTTGGCTGCTCAGATTCAGAGTACGGCTTTTGTCGTTTGAGAGCAACCCACCTCGAAGCCTTTGAGAGAGAATTCCTTGCGAGGATAAAGTCCTAACCACCCAGAGCCAAAGAGAATTAGGCATCACTTGAGTCTTCTTGTCTGTGTGATCTGAAGACTTATTACACTTGAGGACTATGCATCCTCCAGCTGGTTAGGCGTCGCCTTCTGAGCATCCAAGAGACATTGTGGATTGCCGGTGAACAAAGTCTGTGAAGGTTTGGGAGTCTACCTTGAAGACTTACCAGAGTGATTGGGCAAGGTCTGTGTGACCTTAGCTCAAGGGGAATACAGTGAGGACTGGGTGTCCTGAGCTGCGTGTTTAGGACTGGGTGTCCGGGACTGTGTGTCCTAAGGTTTAAATACCTAGCCGCCCTAACTAGACGTATAGTTCTCACAGCAACTGGAACTGGTCCAACAAATCATTGTCTTCAGCGAGTCACTGGTTTCATCTTCCCTTCCCTTTACTTACTGTTACTCCTTATGAAGTCATTGTATGTTCGAACTATTTTTTGTCTTCACTGAGTGACTGCGTGTTCTGTGTGGCTTCACAATATCTTCCTACTTGATCCTTACTACATTGCTGCTATTAGTCATTGTGCTTTCACTCTATTGAATACTTGACTATGGCTTGCCTAGTGTAGTCTACCTTCCACTTCAGGGTAATAGGTTTATTTCTATCGTTTGTCTTCATAACTTCCACGTTTTGAAGACTTTCATAAAAATCGCCTATTCACCCCACTCTAGTCGATATAACGCACTTTCAATTGGTATCAGAGCAAGGTGCTCCCTTGTTCTGTGTGATTTGGTATAACCACCTGGAGTTTTAGCTATGTCGACTGCAGGGATAATTAAATTCTCCGCTGCGTGCCTCGTCTTTGATGGAAATGAATATCCCTACTAGAAGAATAAGATGTGCATGCATCTTGAAGCCATTGACGTCGACCTATGGTATGTCGTCATGAACGGCGTTCCCAAGGCTGGAGAAGGTGTCATTGCTGCTGATGTCAAGAAGTTCGTTCAACTGGACTCTACTGCCAAGAATATCATCTGTGGTCATCTGACCAAAGGATAGTATGGCCGTGTGAGTGCTTTGGAAACATCTAAGCTGGTCTGGGACTGGCTCTCCAAGGTCAATGAAGGCGTCTCAACCCAGAGAGATCAGAGAATCAATGTCCTTCGCAACCTCTTCAACCGCTTCAAGCGAAATGACAATGAGAATGTCCAGCTCACATTTGACCGACTCACTGACATCACAAATGAGCTTCAAGCCCTCGGCACTACTGAGATCACCAAACATGAAGTCGTCAAGACACTACTGAGATCACTTGACAGTTCGTTTGACACCCTAGCCCTGATGATTCAAGAACGTCCTGATTTCAAGACACTCGAGCCGTCTGACATACTTGAGAGGCTCAACACACATGAGTTTCAGCTTTCTGAGAAAAGAGATATCTACGGTCCAAACTATGGGCGAACTCGTGCCTTGAAGGCAAAAGCTGTCTCCTCATCTGAAGAAGAATCTGACAGCAGTTCTGATGATCCTGAAGACATTGGAAGGGAACTTGCTATGTTTGTCAAGAAGTTCCAAAAATTCACCAAGAAGAAAGGCTTCAGAAAGTCTTCTCGATCAAGCTCAAGGAATGATGAAGCTTCTGCTCACGACTACAAGAAGAAAACATGTCACAAGTGCAAGAAACCTGGCCTCTTCATCTCTGAGTGTCCACAGTGGGACAATGAGAACAACAAGAAGAAGAAGAGCAAGGAATATGACTCTGACGACAAGAAGAAGAAGAAATACTCAAAGTCTTCTTCCAAGTCTTCCTCAAAGTCTTCATCACACAAAAAGAGCTCATCTGGCAAGGCACGTGCGTTTGTTGGCAAGGAAATGGATTCAGAGGAGGAGTCCGCTTCTGAGGAGGCGGAGGTGGAGTTTGAGGAGGAGTCCGATTCAGGCGTCGCAAGTCTGGCTACAGCATACGTTGCCAAGTCCATCTTCAACACTGAAGACAATGACTTCATCACCGACACCGATGCAAATGACAAGGACTACTCCGCTTCTACCTACTGCTTCATGGCACACGGTGCCAAGGTAAACACACGCACTACTCACTATCAAACATCTAGTGACGATGACTCTGATTGTGGTTCAAAACCCAGCTACAAAACACTTGCTAAAATTGCAACTGAACAACAGAAAGCTATGGAACATATTCAAAAACTATTAGACAGAAGCGATGATCTGTTAGGTGCTGAAATGACTCGATCTGAATCCTTAATTGAAGACATAAAAAATCTTCACGTTAAGTATGTGGAACTTAAAAGTCGTCATGAAACTCTCTCAACAACTCATGAAAAGCTTTCCTATGATTATCTTCAAAGGAAGCAAGATCTTGAGAAATTGAGAGCGGCTCATGAAGATCTTCAAAAGGAAAACGAGTCACTTCATGCCACACAGATCAGTTCCGCTCAGGAAGGATTTGAACCACGATGTCTTAAATGCATTGATCGTGATAATGCTACTTCTGTTGCTGAATGTTCTATTGTTACTACTATTGCAATATCTTCAACTATTGATGTGGTAACTAACCCCTCTTCTAAGGATACCACTGCTATTGCTGATGAGAATGCTAGGTTGAAGACATTGCTTGAAACAGGGATGTACAAAAGTCTTAAAGGGCATCAGACACTATGTGATGTCCTCAAAAAGCAGATTCTGAACCGAAACCCGAGGAAAGAGGGTGTTGGGTTCGTAAGGAAAATGAATGCTGATGGCTCTTATTGGAAACCTGAGCAGTACCCCAAAACCACGTGGGTTGCTGCCAAGGAACCTTCAGCGGATCCATCCAATCTATCTGGCTTCACTTGTGCTAACCCCATTATCATTGATGAATCCCTTGATGCAAACTATAAACTGTTTAAGAATCAAAATGGTGAAGTGTTTGCCAGGTACATTGGTACTAACTGCAGGAATGGACCGCCTATGAAGAAGATCTGGGTTCCGAAAAGGTGTCTGGAGAATCTTCCTGTGAATGTCATCATGACACCTCACGTGAAGAAGACAAACCTTAGACCAAAGGCTTCATACGGTCCAAAGGCTTCATACAGACATAGGACTCACCTGAGTCGCACTAACGCAAATGTTTTGCAGGGAAACCATACTCAGGCATATGAATATGAGAGCGGTTTATCAAACCGCCATGTTCATAAGACCAAGAACTATTCTGCTTATTCTTATGAGTACTATTGTCCGCCTGCAAGACTGTTTGCTAGGGCTCCAAAGCCAAAGTTCTCAGATGCTGCACTTAGACTTATTGCTTCTGAGTCACCCTTGAAGATGTGGGTGGCTAAGAAAGCTTAACTCTCTTTTGCAAGGAAAGGTCTCCAGCAGAAAACCAAAATCGTCTGACACTATTGCTGGGGACCTTAAACATCTTGTAGGGCGCAAGATCAAATGCCCGAATGGTCTTACTATGTACTTCGTTCCTGAATCGCTTGCTACTCTCCCTATTAGTCCAAATCTGGATCTAAGCTTTCATAAACCACAGGTTCGTCAAATGTTTTTGCTTCACAATGCTCTTCGTGAAGCCTATCCCCCTAACTGCACTATATGGTACGACACCAGCATCTTTAGAATGGATTATTGACAGTGGGTGTACAAATCACATGACTGGCAAAAGAAGCCTTCTTATGGACTCAACCTTACGTCCATCCGACAAGAGCCACATCACATTTGACACTGGTAAAAGTAAGGTATTGGGTCTAGGTAGAGTTGCAATCTCAAGGGATCAACACATGGATAAAGTCATGCTTGTTGAATCCCTTGGCTTCAACTTAATGTCTGTCTCAATGCTTTGCGATTTAAACATGATCGTAATATTTGGAAAATATCGTCGGCTTGTTCTAATGGAATCTGACAAGTCTCTAGTATTTGAAGGGTATCGAAAATATGATTTGTACGTGGTAGATTTCTCAGCAGGACCACAGGTTGCCGTATGTCTTCTAGCGAAAGCTTCAGAATGCTGGCTCTGGCATCGGAGGCTTGGGCATGCTGGCATGAGGAACCTCCACACCCTGGCAAAAAGAAGCATGTCATAGGCATCGAGGGCGTCAAGTTCAAGAAAAATCACTTATGCGGTGCCTGTGAGGCAGGAAAGATGATGAGAGCCAGACATCCCTCGAAGACAATCATGACCACTACTCGACCCTTCAAACTGCTTCACATGGATCTTTTCGGTCCCACTCATTACTCAACTCTTACTACTACTGCTTGTCTCTATGGCTTTGTCATTGTTGATGATTATTCTAGATATACTTGGGTGCACATAATCCTTTACAAGACTGAAGTGCAGGATGTCTTCAGACGCTTCGCCAATCGAGCAATGAACAACTATGGCGCCAAGATAAAGCATATCAGAAGTGACAATGGCACTAAATTCAAGAACACTGGCCTTGATACATATCTTGATACATTGGGCATCACACATGAATTCTCAGCCCCGTACACGCCACAGCAGAATGGGGTCGTTGAACGCAAGAACAGAACACTCATTGAGATGGCCAGAACGATGCTAGATGAATACAAGACTCCAAAAAAATTCCGGCCTGAAGCCATTGATACTACATGCCATACAATCAATCGTGTTTATCTTCACAAGCTTCTGAACAAGACATCTTATGAGCTCCTTACTGGCAAGAAGCCAAATGTCAGTTACTTCAGAGTATTTGGCGCCAGGTGTTGGATCAAGGACCCACATCACACCTCAAAGTTTGCACCAAAAGCACATGAGGGTTTTATGCTTGGATATGGAAAGGATTCGCACTCCTACAGAGTCTTCAATCTCTTTCATTACAAAGTGGTTGAAATAGTGGATGTGTGGTTCGATGAGACCAACGGTTCACAAAGAGAGCAACTGCCAAATGTGCTAGATGAAGTTCCATCCATTGAATCAATCAAGCTAATGGGAACTGGAGAAATTATACCTTCTGAAGCTCATCCTGAAGAAGAACTTATCATCTCAGCACCTGATCAACATGAAGACAATGCTCAGCCTGAAGACATTCCTTCTAACAACGACAATGATCAGCAAGAGCAAAATCTTCGCCCTGTACATCCTCGCGTTGCCAATGAAGTGCAGATTGAAAGAATAATTGATAGCATCAATGCACCCGGTCCACTCGCTCGTTCAAGGGCAACTCAGCTGGCAAATTTCTGTGGGAACTTCGCATTCGTCTGAATAACAGAACCCAAGAAAGTTGAAGAAGCCTTCATGGAACCTGAATGGATTCAAGCTATGCAAGATGAGCTTCAACAGTTTGAGCTGAATAATGTATGGGAACTGGTCAAGCGTCCCGATCCTCGGAAGCACAACATAATAGGCACCAAATGGATATACCACAACAAGCAAGATGAGCATGGTCAAATTGTCAGAAACAAATCTCGTCTCGTTGCTCAAGGATATACTCAAGTGGAAGGCATTGACTTCGATGAAACATTTGCTCCTGTGGCTAGACTTGAAGCCATACACATACTGCTGGCCTATGCAAATCATCACAACATACTTCTTTATCAAATGGATGTGAAGAGCGCCTTCCTCAATGGCAAGATTGAAGAAGAAGTGTATGTTGCACAACCTCCTGGCTTTGAAGATCCAAAACATCCTGACATGGTATACAAGCTCAACAAGGCACTGTATGGCCTCAAACAATCCCCTCGGGCCTGGTATGACACACTCAAATACTTCCTGAAGAGCAAAGGCTTCATACCTGGTTCTCTCGAACCCACTCTCTTCACGAAGACATATGATGGTGAACTGTTTGTGTGCCAAATATATGTGGATGACATTATCTTCGGCTGCACCAATCAGAAGTACAGTGAAGAGTTTGGATATATGATGCAAGAGCAATATCAAAAGTCTATGATGGGAGAGCTGAAGTTCTTTCTCGATCTTCAAATACAATAGCAAGGAAACGGCATCTTCATATCTCAAGAGAAGTATCTCAAACATTGCCTGAAGAAGTTCGGTATGCAAGACTGCAAAGGCTTCACGACGCCAATGCCAGCCAAGCATCATCTGGGTCCTGACGACAATGGTAAAGAGTTCGATCAAAAGGTATACCACTCCATGATTGGTTCTTTACTTTATCTATGTGCATCTAGGCCAGATATTATGCTTAGTGTTTGCATGTGTGCTTGATTTCAAGCGGCACCAAAGGAGTCGCATCACTTAGCTGTGAAGCGAATTCTTCGATATTTGGCTCACACCCCAACTCTAGGATTATGGTATCCAAAGGGCTCAGAGTTTTATCTGGTTGGATTCTCGGATGCTGATTATGCTGGTGACAAAGTTGATCGCAAGTCTACATCAGGCACATGTCACTTTCTGGGATGATCACTTGTATGTTGGTCTTCAAAGAAGCAGAACTGTGTATCTCTCTCCACTGTTGAATCTGAATACATTGCTGCTGGATCTTGCTACGCTCAGCTTCTGTGGATGAAGCAAACGCTCAAAGACTATGGCATTCATCTGAAGCAAGTGCCACTCTACTGCGACAACGACAGTGCCATCAAGATTGCCAACAACCCAGTTCAGCACTCGAAGACAAAGCACATTGAAATTCATCATCACTTTCTCAGAGATCATGTTGTGAAGGAAGATATTGATATCATACACGTCAACACTGAAGAGCAATTGGCAAATATCTTCACCAAGCCCTTGGATGAGAAGAGATTTTGCAAGTTACGGTGTGAGCTAAATATCCTGGAATCCTCAAATGTCCTGTGATCAGGCACACATCCTAACCCTTATGCATATTGATGACTTAGATGTGCAACACACGAAGTAAAGTATATCTTCAATCAATGAAGACATACATTCTAAGTGTGAATACATTAATGTGGAATTTGACTTCGGAGCACCACAATAATTGTGCGCCGTGTCTGGGTCTAATACTTCCTATACGGTGGGTAACGCCACCACCAAATGTTCTATTTTGAAGTGTTTCACTCATGGCGTTACCTTGCTATGTCTTCCCATTTGGTTTGGATTCAATCTCAACATGTCTTCATGATTATCTTCACTATGTTGATTATATATATATATATACTAGTGTTTTGTCCTCTACAGCATTCACTTATAGCTATGTCTTCTTGTTGAATATTTTGAACTAAGTGAATGTGATCGGACCCTAACCTCTCTATGCTTTCTATCTCAAATTCTATCTCTCCAAATCATATGCATTCTATTGAAACTGTCGAATGTCTTCTCTGCGTCCTTGTCAGCAGAAGATACAGAGACAACCATTAAGTCCGTTTTCAATGCTCATTCCTCCACATGAAACCCGGAGAAGTGGGAACGACCACCCGACAATCCAGGCGTGCGTGGGACGTGGAACAAACCCCAAAATTCTGCATAATGGCCACGTGTTCCTCAGATGCGAATCGCCAGGGGCATCTGTGTAATAACGCAGTGCCGCCCCTGTACCTATAAATACACACTTCACGGCAGTCATTATCTCTTATTCCACTCTCGCACGAACCCTAGCGCCACCGCTAGCCCTCCACGACGCCGGCGACGAAGCGCTTCGCTGCCGCAACCTCTCCGACGCCGTCTTCACGCTGACCGCGGACATCGTCCTCTCCGCCGTCGCCGTAAGTGTCCTCCGTCGCCAAGTTAGGTCACGGAAGATCGAACTGCTCGGCCTCATCTTCCACTCCATCTAGCAGTTCTTAGTGTGGTAAATAAAACTTCCTTTTTACGGCACTGTTGATCCTATGGCTTTGTCACTTTCTACCACAAGCAGTTTCTATTCACACAAGTTAGATCTCTCTCATACTGCATCTCATAACATGCCTAGTATATTCACTTATGCTTCAGAAAGTAGTTAGATTCCTCACTTGTACTGATCTCTGGATTCGTACAAATCTGGAACCAACTCCTTATCTATGAGTGAATGTCTTCACACGATGAGGTCAATGTCTTCTAAACTGATTTATCTTCAAAATCTTCTGAGAATGCATATGACCTCTTCCCCTTCCCTCGCACCTTAATGCTGTCACAGGTACATGTCCGTGGGAGAATCCTTTGGTTCTCATAGTCTGCATTCATTTGCAGAATTCTTACAGCATCACATAAATTCTCCCGAAGCCAGTTCCTGTTTGTCCAGCAAGCGAAAACCTTTGAAGCCTTTGAACATGTTGAAGCCTTTCAATTTAAAGTTCATGGCTTTAGAGAAATCAGCAAGGAAGGGTGGCAGAAAGCGTCGTGGAGAAACATCTAGAGATCTGCCAGATGACCTCTCAGAACTATACAAGACAGATCCTGAAGAGGATTACAATCAGCGCAAGACCCGAATCCAATGGATTCGAAGATATTGGGCAGAACAATGGTTCAAATACCGATTTGTAACCAAGAATATGCTGAGAAAAATGCCATCAAGAGACCATGGGGAGACATCCTATACAAGAATCTTCAACCCAGGTCCAGAGATGAAGCCATTGAACATGGCTTCTATCCCTACATGGTCCGTGGGCCACAGCCTATTGATGCACACCCATCGTCACTACTATGGTGTCGTGACGACATTCTGTTCAAGCGCAACTTCCAGTTTGCCCAGAACTCAGCGAAGCAAAACAAGAAGACATTGGGACTAGACTTCAACCCTGGTCCCTCAGCTCCAAGGGCTGATGGCACACGAGATGCAGAACCCAATGTCATCGGTCCTTTCTACAACCTTAAAGGCCTCATCACCCATATCTTGGTTCAAGGGACTGCAGTGAATGAGCCTGCAGCTGACGCTGAATCAGATGAAGCGCCTGCAGCGCCAAAGCCAAAGAAGTTGAAGAATCCTAAAGCTTCAAAGCCTGCCCCTTCACCAAAAATCTCACGGGCGAAGCCACTGGCAACTGCACCTCCTGAAGACAGTGTGCAGTCCGAAGATTTATCACGCATCTCCAAGCCCCAGAAGGTCAAGATGCCTCTGCCACACACCAGCCAAGAGCTAACAGCTGCTGCCATTCTACGCAATGATGCCATTGATCTGTCAAGTGATGAAGATCTTGTGGATGACGCTCTTGAGCAACTCATCAAGAGTAAAGAAGAAGCAGAAATCTTCAATGATCTGCCTTTCTTTGATGTGACAATCATCCACAACTTCATTGATGAGTGGTTTGACACGCCAAACATCAGCTTCGAAGATCTACAGCTACCCATTAGCCTCAGTGTCACCTTCCATGGTGCCATTGCTTCAGAGCTAGCTATCGCCCAGCGCATTGTTGAACTGAAGCATAAGATTGACTTTGAGAAATCTCAGTTCAAGAAGCATATGGCCAAGCTCAGCGTGCAAGAGGTGAAGAACTTCAAGATTATGCTGCACGAGCTCAAGGAAGCCTTTCTCAAGAAACGTGCAGAAGCTCAGGGTTCGCGTGAGCGCATGAAGGTTCTGGCTGATAGATGTGTGCAAGCCTACAATGAGGCTGAGAAGCGCAAGGCCCTTGGGCATCCTGGCATCGACCCCAGGATGGCTGCAAAGAAGATGAAGAAGCCTGCTACGGTTGAACCTGACGCACCAAGGCAGGAAGCAGATCCCATTGTCTTCCCAACTAGAATGACTGGCTCGAAGCCAAAAAGCCGGTCAACCGCTTCAGAGCTCAAGAAGACGAGGACTTCTGAGGCTGAAGCTAGGAAGAGGAAACATCCTGAAGCCTCTCCTATTGCCCCCTCCAAGAAGAAGAGGAAGACCAAGAAAGATCGGGCTGCTCCCACAGAGCCTTTGATAGTTGAACCCATTTCCATGGTTCGTCCTGACGCTGAATGCCAACTGACAAGCCATGAGCCTACTTTCACAGAGGCTCATGAAGCTGAAGACTTTCCAGCAGCTGATCCCATTGCTGCTGAAGACATTGGTCAACATGACCATGTAGAAGATGGTGCAGTCCTTCCTCAGCTCGAGCACAACGAACTCATCAGCATTGGGCGTCCTCTGACGCCAATCGCTCAGGATGCTTCATGGGCTGATCGCCCACAAGAGGAAGAAGACTTTGAGGCCCAGCCAACTCCAACTACACAGGCGTCGCCTGCGTTGCGCAGGCTTCACAAAGGACCAAGGCCTCCAGTCTCTGCGTCTGAAGCTGAATCTGCTGAAGACATTCCGGCTGCATCAGCCGATGAAGAAGAAACCCCAAGCGCTGCTACACCCCCGTCTCACCAAGAAGTTGTTCTCGAGGAGAACGTGACTGTGACCGACCCTCCAGCTCATCAAGTGGAGGTTGAACATCTTGAGGCTGCCACCACCAACACCACTGAAGCCACTGACGCTGTCATGGCTGAAGCTAATGTGGAGCCCTCACCAACAAAAGCACCAGAAGTCAGCGAAGCCACTGATCCCGCCACTTCTGTTCTTGAGTCTGCTGCCGGTCCCCAGTTCGACTATCATGTTGAGCACAGGCCTCAGGTACAGAAGTCAATCCCAAGATTGCCAAGGTTCCCAGGTCCTGCATCAGCACCTGGCTCCTTCAATATCAATGGCTTCAGAGCAGACAACACATTCTTCAATAGCTCCAGGAACCCCTACTCAAGGGAAAGGATATCATCTGATCGGTTCTGGAGCTATCCGCAGCAAAGCTATTACTCCTGCATTCTATACAATCAAGGTCGCATCTTCCCCCACAAGCGCCTTGACATTGAAGCTATAGCTGGTCTGCCCTGTCTGGAAGAAGCTCTGGATTGCTTCAAAGAAGTTGGATTGCTGCCATTCGTCACTGACCAAGAGCATTGGAATGAAGAGTTGCTGCTCCAATTCTATGCCACACTTCACATCCGCGGGTATAGCAGAGATCCAAAGACTTGGGTCCTGGAGTGGATCACAGGAAACGTTCATCACAAAGCCAAAGCCTTTGACATCATTGAGCTCACTGGTTTGCCCACTCCTGGCGATCTCTACGAGCATGGCTGTCAGCTTCATAGTGAAGCTATTGAGAGCATCTTTCAGAAGACTGAACCTAATATGAGTCAGATGCTCAGTATGATGAAGCCATTGCCCCAAGATGCTGCTTATCCCACGGAGTTCTTTGTTGAAGACCTTGAGTATCTGTCAAGAACCATTTATCACATCATAAGGCGAACTCTCTGGCCAATCAAAGGACACTCTCCACATGCCAAGCTTGAAGGTGCAATGAAGACTTTGGTCTTCTATATTCTTCATGGAAAATGCTTCAATGCACAAGACTTCTTCATTCGCCAACTTGCTGCATCAGGCTCTGATCTATTTGGCTTGAAGTTCTACGCCCCATGGGTCATGCGGCTAATCAAACTTCACTCCACTATCTCATATCAGCCATCTGCTCGTAATCATCGGATTTTTCTGCCTGATGTGGATATGTCGATTGAAGCCATCTATCCTGAGCCTGCCAAGGAACCCCTAAGTCTTCAAAATGCAGAGCATTAGAGTTTTTCTCAGAACATTGAAGGAGTTGAAGCAGTCGCTCGTGTGTATCCTTTGGCTGGCACTACATGTGCACCGCATCCTGCTCTCACCGAAGCCACTGACAGTACAACTGCTCCACGACCCAAGAAGCGCACTCGTGTTCTCAATGACCGAGAGCTTCTTGTGGCTCTTCATCAGAAACAGGATAGGCATCATGACTGGCTGAAGCGTCAGATGCAAAGCCTCTTGGTGGATGTTAATCGCATTCGCAATCTTGCCACCAAGAATGCTTTTGTTGCCCATGAAACCTATCGCCGCACATGGAAAGGGCTAACGCTGATGTGTTCTGAAGATGATCTTCAAGAGGATGGCTTCACTGAGCGATTCAAGTTTGACTCCACACCTCCTCGAAGGGCAGTGCTGCGATGAACTCCATCCCTTGAAGACTCTGAGTTCTCTTCCTCTGCTAACTGCCAGAGTGATCGAGGATGAAGACGATGCTACTTCACCACCACCTCCTTCAGCATGCTTCGACTCTGCTCCAGGCTCTTCAGCACCGCCAAACACCACCAACGACCCTTCTGCTTCACCTACTTCTCATGGGAACGAGTAGATGCTCTATGTCTTCAAACCTTTTTGGTCCTTACTGACAAAAGGGGGAGAAGCATATGAGGTTGATAGTCTTCAAGCGGGTCCATATGGGCGGGTTCTTTATATTTTGCTTCGTGCTTACAACTCTCGTTTTGCTACATTTGGTTCTTTGAGTTGTAACACTTAAACTCGATGGTCGTCTGCTACTTATCTGCCACCTTGTGTTGCAATGATAAATTCCGCATGTGTGACGATAAATTCCGCACTTAGATCATTCTGCAGACGTCCATTTTCCATTATGCATGTCATTATCTTCATATACTTTCACATGCATAGTGGATTGTCATCATAAGTTGAAGTGGATCTCCACAAGTACAACCTGCCATGTGCATTTGCATTCCAAAAGCAAATTACTTATATGCACATCTTCAGGGGGAGCCCTTGCAACTTATGAAGACAATTCCTTATCCTTTACAATTTCACAGATTATATTCCCTGTTGAAAACTTCAACTAGTTTGTCATCAATCACCAAAAAGGGGGAGATTGTAAGTGCATCTAGTGCCACCCCTAGTTGGTTTTGGAGTATTGACGACAAACCTAGTTGAGGGACTAATGTGTTTGTGAGAATTGCAGGATAACACAGGTAGAAGTCCCTCATTGATTCGGTTTTCCTACCAGAGATGACCCCTAAAAATGTATGAAGACATTGAAGTCAAAGGTGGTATATGAAGATATTCACATTGAAGACTATGAAAAGAGAAGACACCACATTAAGCCTATGGAGCTCGAAGACTTAGATCTTTCGTAGTTCTTTTTCTTCTGTGTTGAGTCATAGGAACCACTGTACTATTAAGTGGGGTCCAAGAGAACCAGTCAGAATGACTAAAGTGATGCTTAAACAAAACCTATGTCTTCGAGTGAAGACTTTGAGAGCGAATCTTGTCCAGAGTCGAGCAAGTCAGCTTTTCTTGAAGCCCAAGTAAAGTTGCCGTGTGAGTTTGAAATCTGACCATTGGAACACGTGTCAGTTCCTTAGTGACCCAGGGTCATTTCGGACAAATCAGGTCGGGTTGCCAAGTGGCTATAAATAGCCCACCCCCTACAACCATAAATGGTTGGCTGCTCAGATTCAGAGTACGGCTTTTGTCGTTTGAGAGCAACCCACCTCGAAGCCTTTGAGAGAGAATTCCTTGCGAGGATAAAGCCCTAACCACCCAGAGCCAAAGAGAATTTGGCATCACTTGAGTCTTCTTGTCTGTGTGATCTGAAGACTTATTACACTTGAGGACTGTGCATCCTCCAGCCGGTTAGGCGTCGCGTTCTGAGCATCCAAGAGACATTGTGGATTGCCGGTGAACGAAGTCTGTGAAAGTTTGGGAGTCTACCTTGAAGACTTACCAGAGTGATTGGGCGAGGTCTGTGTGACCTTAGCTCAAGGGGAATACGGTGAGGACTGGGTGTCCTAAGCTGCGTGTTCAGGACTAGGTGTCCGGGACTGTGTGTCCTAAGGTTTAAATACCTAGCCGCCCTAACCAGATGTACAGTTGTCACAGCAACTGGAACTAGTCCAACAAATCATTGTCTTCAGCGAGTCACTGGTTTCATCTTCCCTTCCATTTACTTACTGTTACTCCTTGTGAAGTCATTGTATGTTCGAACTATCTTTTATCTTCACTGAGTGACTGCGTGTTTTGTGTGGCTTCACAATATCTTCCTACTTGATCCTTACTACATTGCTGCTATTAGTCATTGTGCTTTCACTCTATTGAATACTTGACTATGGCTTGCCTAGTGTAGTCTACCTTCCGCTGCAGGGTAATAGGTTTATTTCTATCGTTTGTCTTTATAACTTCCACGTTTTGAAGACTTCCATAAAAATCGCCTATTCACCCCCCCTCTAGTCGATATAACGCACTTTCATTGATGTTCACATGACAACACTAGAGGGATGACAACATACATCTCATCAAAATATCGAACGAATACCAAATTCACATGACTACTAATAGCAAGACTTCTCCCATGTCCTCAGGAACAAACGTAACTACTCACAAAGCATATTCATGTTCATAATCAGAGGGGTATTAATATGCATAATGGATCTGAACATATGATCTTCCACCAAGTAAACCAACTAGCATCAACTACAAGGAGTAATCAACACTACTAGCAACCCACAGGTACCAATCTGAGGTTTGGATACAAAGATTGGATACAAGAGATGAACTAGGGTTTGAGAGGAGATGGTGCTGGTGAAGATGTTGATGGAGATTGACCCCCTCCCGATGAGAGGATCGTTGCTGATGATTTCCCCCTCCCAGAGGGAAGTTTCCCCGGCAGAACAGCTCCGCCAGAGCCCTAGATTGGTTCCACCAAGGTTCCGCCTCGTGGCGGCGGATTCTCGTCCCGAAAGCTTGCTTATGATTTTTTTCTCGACGAAAGACTCCATATAGCAGAAGATAGGTATCGGAGGGCCACCAGGGGGCCCACGAGGCGGGGGGCGCACCCAGGGGGTAGGGCGCGCCCCCACCCTCGTGGCCAGGGTGTGGCCCCTCTTTGGAACTTCTTGCGCTCAATATTTTTTATATATTCTGAAAATAGCTTCCGTGAAGTTTCAGGACTTTTGGAGCTGTGCAGAATAGGTATCTAATATTTGCTCCTTTTCCAGCCCAGAATCCCAGCTGCCGGCATTCTCCCTCTTCATGTAAACCTTGTAAAATAAGAGAGAATAGGCATAAGTATTGTGACATAATGTGTAATAATAGCCCATGATGCAATAAATATCGATATAAGAGCATGATGCAAAAATGGATGTATCATCTTCTCACACAACCTCAATCATCATATTCTATTCCACCCATAGTGCTATGTCCATAGCTCGCGCTCATATATTGCGTAAAAGTTGAAAGAGTCTGAAAAGGCTAAGTATGAAACAATTGCTTGGCTTGTCATCGGGGTTGTGCATGATGAGAGCATTTTGTGTGAGGAAAATGAACCATGGCCAAACTATACGACTTTGTAGGGATAAGTTTTGTTTGGCTATGGTATTTTGATAAGACATAATTGCTTGATTAGCATACTTGGAGTGTTACTATTTTTATGTCAACAATAAACTTTTACCTTGAATCTTTCGAATCTGAACATTCAGGCAACAATAGAGAAAAATACATTGAAGAATATTCTAGAAAGCATTCCACATCAAAAGTTCTATTTTTATCATTTACCTACTCGAGGACGAGCAGGAATTAAGCTTGGGGATGCTGATACGTCTCCAACGTATCTATAATTTTTCATTGTTCCATGCTATTATATTATCTGTTTTGGATGTTTATGGGCTTTAGTAAACACTTTTATATTATTTTTGGGACTAACCTATTAACCGGAGGCCCAGCCCAAATTGTTGTTTTCTTGCCTATTTCAGTGTTTCGAAGAAAAGGAATATCAAACGGAGTCCAAATGGAATGAAACCTTCGGGAGAGTTATTTTTGGAACGGAAGCAATCCAGGAGACTTGGAGTAGACGTTAGGGAAGCTTTGAGGAAGCCACAAGGCATGGAGGCGCGCCCTACCCCCGGGCGCGCCCCCACCCTCGTGGTCCCCTCATGGCTCCCTTGACTAACTTCTTTCGCCAATATATGTCCATATACTATAAAAACAAAGAGGAGCAGAATAGATCGGGAGTTCCACCGCCAGAAGCTCTGTAGCCATCGAAAACCAATCTAGACCCGTTCCGGCACCCTGCCGGAGGGGGAAATCCCTCTCCGGTGGCCATCTTCATCATCCCGGCGCTCTTCATGACGAGGAGGGAGTAGTTCACCCTCGGGGCTGAGGGTATGTACCAGTAGCTAGGTGTTTGATCTCTATCTCTCTCTCTCATGTTCTTGAGGTGGTACGATCTTGATGTATCGCGAGCTTTGCTATTATAGTTGGATCTTAGATGTTTCTCCCCCTCTACTCTCTTGTAATGGATTGAGTTTTCCTTTTGAAGTTATCTTATCGGATTGAGTCTTTAAGGATTTGAGAACACTTGATGTATGTCTTGCATATGCTTATCTATGGTGACAATGGGATATCACGTGATCCACTTGATGTATGTTTTTCTAATCAACTTGCAAGTCTCGTGAACTTATGCATAGGGGTTGGCACACGTTTTCATCTTGACTCTCTGGTAGAAACTTTGGGGCACTCTTTGAAGTTCTTTGTGTTGGTTGAATAGATGAATCTGAGATTGTGTGATGCATATCGTATAATCATACCCACGGATACTTGAGGTGACATTGGAGTATCTAGGTGACACTGGGGTTTTGGTTGATTTGTGTCTTAAGGTGTTATTCTAGTACTAACTCTAGGATAGATTGAATGGAAAGAATAGCTTCATGTTATTTTACTACGGACTCTTGAATAGATCGATTAGAAAGGATAACTTTGAGGTGGTTTCGTACCCTACCATAATCTCTTCGTTTGTTCTCCGCTATTAGGGACTTTGGAGTGACTCTTTGCTGCATGTTGAGGGATAGTTATATGATCCAATTATGTTATTATTGTTGAGAGAACTTGCACTAGTGAAAGTATGAACCCTAGGCCTTGTTTCAACACATTGCAATACCGTTTACGCTCAATTTTACCACTTGCTACCTTGCTGTTTTTATATTTTCAGATTACAAAAACCTTTATATACTATCCATATTGCACTTGTTTCACCATCTCTTCGCCGAACTAGTGCACCTATACAATTTACCATTGTATTGGGTGTGTCGGGGACACAAGAGACTCTTTGTTATTTGGTTGCAGGGTTGTTTGAGAGAGACCATATTCATCCTATGCCTCCCACGGATTGATAAACCTTAGGTCATCCACTTGAGGGAAATTTGCTTCTGTCCTACAAACCTCTGCACTTGGGGGCTCAACAACGTCTACAAGAAGAAGGTTGTGTAGTAGACATCAGTCCTTGAGTTGCTTAGAATTTCGAGGATCGCAACATGAAATGCAATAAAATATTGTATGCATGGATGACCTATGTATAACATTCCAAATTGACAACTTGGGATGTTACAAACCTACCCCTCTTAAGATGAATCTCGTCCTCGAAATTCGGGTTGGCTATAAAATAAGTGTGGGTAGTCTTTGCGTAGATCATCCTCTCGCTCCCAGGTGGCTTCATCCTCGGTATGGCGGCTCCACTGAACTTTGCAAAACTTGATAACTTCGCTGCGAGTAACTCGACTGGCAAACTCGAGAATTTTGACAGGTTTCTACTCATAGGTCAAATCACTATCCAACTGAATTGCTTTGAGGGGCATTGTATCTCTCAGAGGAATATCGGCCATCTCTGCATGTCACTTTTTCAACTGGTAAACGTGAAACACATCGTGAACTCCTGACAGCCCTTCGGGTAACTCCAACTTGTAGGCTACTTCTCCCATGCGTTCCAAAACACGGTATGGACCTACAAATCTCGGGGCTAACTTTCCCTTAACTCCAAAACGTTTAACTCCTCGCAGAGGTGACACTCAGAGATATGCTCTATCTCCGATTTCATAGACTACCTCCTTGTGTTTTGACTCTGCATCGCTCTTCTGTCTAGACTACGCTACCTTTAGTCTGTCTTGAATTAGCTTAACCTTCTCTTCTGACTCTTTAATCAAATTCGGTCCAAACAACTAACGGTCTCCGGCTTCATCGCACATCAACGGTGTTCTGCACCTCCTTCCATACAAAGGTTCGAAAGGTGCCATCTTCAAACTGGTTTGGCAGCTATTGTTGTATGAGAACTCCGCATAGGGCAAATTGTCATCCCAACTAGATCCATAATCTAGCGTACAAGCTCTCAACATGTCCTCCAGAATCTGATTGACTCTCTTGGTCTGTCCATCTGTCTGCGGATGAAATGATGTATTGAACCCCAGCCTGGTACCCAAAGTATGGTGCAGCTGGTGCCAAAACTTTGAAGTAAACTGCGTTCCTCTATCTGATACCATGGTCCTCGGAACTCCGTGTAGACATATGATCCTAGTCATATATATCTTGGCCAACTTTGCACTTGTATAAGTGGTTTTCACTAGGATAAAGTGAGCTACTTTGGTCAAGCGATCCACTACTACCCAGATAGAATCATATCCTGATCGGGTCCTGGGTAATCCAGTGATAAAACCCATGCCAAGCTTGTCCCACTTCCATTCAGGTATCAGCATAGGCTGCAGTAATCCTGCTAGCTTCTGATGTTCTGCCTTCAGTCTCTGACATACATCACATACAGCTACATACTCGGCCATATCCTTCTTCATTCCAGTCCACCAGAAACACTCCTTCAAATCTAAATACATCTTGGTGTTTCCGGGGTGTATCAAGTATGGCGAGTCATGAGCTTTCTGTAGTATCAACTTCCTGATTTCGACATTATTGGGCACATATACACGGTCCTCAAACCACAAGGTGTCGTGCTCATCCTCACGAAAACCTTTGGCTTTTCCTTCACTCATCTTCTCCTTTATCACGGCAATTTCTTTGTCATCCTTCTGAGCTTCTCGAATCTTTCCCAATAATGTTGACTGAACCTCCAATGCTGCTACAAAACCTCTAGGAACTATCTCCAAACGAAGCTCCCTGAGATCTTCGGCCATCCCTTTTGGTAATCCTCCACTCACGAGCGTATTGGCATAACTCTTCTGGCTCAAAGCGTCTGCTACGACATTAGCCTTGCCTGGATGATAGTGCAACTTCATATCATAATCCTTTATGAGCTCCAACCATCTCCTCTGCCTGAGATTCAGCTCCTTCTGTGTGAAAATGTACTTCAAACTCTTATGATCCGTGTACACATCACAACGGTTTCCAATGATAAAATGTCTCCAGGTCTAGACTGCATGCACTATGGTTGCTAACTCCAAATCATGCGTGGCGTAATTCAACTCATGTGGTCGAAGCTGACGTGAGGCATATGAAACAACTCTTCCTCTTGCATAAGTACTCCTCCAAGTCCTAAACGAGATGCGTCGCAATACACTTGGAATCCTTGCATATATCCGGCAAAATTAGCACTGGGGCTGTAACCAAGCGTTTCTTCAACTCCTGGAAACTTGCTTCACATTCTTCAGTCCAATGGAACTTGGTATCCTTCTTCAACCAAACGTAAATGCTCCTTGTGTTCTTCTTCATTCTTCGAGTACACCAAGATATCATCAATGAACACCACGACAAACTTATCCAAGAATTCCAAAAACACCTTATTCATCATACTCATGAAATAGGCAGGGGCGTTAGTCATTCCAAATGACATAACCATATACTCAAATAGCCTGTACCGTGTGGTGAAAGCTGTCTTAGGTATATCCTTTTCCCGGATCTTTAGCTGGTGGTATCCTGATTGCAGGTCGATCTTCGAACACACTTTAGCTCCTTGTAGCTGGTCAAACAAATCATTGATCATCGGGAGTGGGTACTTGTTCTTGATGGTCACCTCATTAAAGGCTGATAATCAACAACCATTCTTAAGGATCCATCCTTCTTCTCAACCAAGAGCACTGGGGCTCCCCATAGTGATGAACTTCGTCGAATGTAACCTTTCTGCAATAACTCTGTAATCTGCTTCTTGATCTCTTCCAGATCATTTGCGGGCATCCGGTACGGTCTCTTCGACATCGGTCCGGTGCCTGGCAATAGTTCTATTAGAAACTCGATGTCTCGATCTAGTGGCATGCCTGGTAGCTCCTCTGGAAATACATCTGGGTAATCCTTCACTACAGGCACTTCTTCTTGAACAACTCCCAAGAGAGAATTTACTTGGGTCCTCTTCGGCGCATGCCTGGATACGTACCTGATCCTTTTTCCCTCCGGGGTGGTGAGTAAAATCGACTTAATGGCGCAATCGATGTTTCCCCCCATACATCGATAGCTAATCCATTCCTAGTATCACATCCAATCCTTGTGACTCCAAAATTATCAGGTCTGAGAGGAAAACATGGCTTCCAATGGTCAATGGCATCTGAAATATCCTTGACTTGCCATATACTCCGCTCCTGGTGAGCTTACTAACATAGGTGTCCTAAGTACTTTAGCAGGCAACATATATTTATCCACGAATCCCCTTGAAATGTATGAATGCGATGCCCCAGTATCAAAGAGAACAATTGTAGTAAATTACTTAATCAAAAACTTACCGACAACTGTATCAGGATGCTCTTCAACCTCCTCCACATTCACGTGGTTCACTTGTCCCCTGTTGAAAGGGTTGGGCTTCTTCCTAGAGCTTCCATTGCCATTCCCATTCTTCACTTCAGGGCACTCAGTGGCATAGTGTCCAGTCTTCCCGCACTTGAAACAAGTAATGTGACTTAGGTCCTTCTTGGCGGGTGTGGCTAGATTAGAGCAGGTCTGATTGCTGCCTGCTCCATTCCCGTTCCCATTCTTGGGGCCACTGTGGTTATGCGAACTTCCTCCATTGTCGGTATGGCCTCCATGGTTATGGGTAAATCCTCCCGAGTTCGGGGTGAAACAGGGCTTCTACTGAGCTCCAGAATTGTACTTCCCTTGTCCATATTTCCTTTTGTGGCTCTCTATCTGCTGCTGCTTCCCTTTAATCATAAGAGCCTTGTCTACCAGCTCCTGGTAGTTGGTAAATGTTGCCACCATCAACTACATGCTCATCTCCTCATTCAGCCCTTCCATAAACTTCTCCTGCTTCGCGGCATCTGTGGCCACATCATCTGGGCATAGCGAGATAGCTTACTAAACTCATCTACGTACTGAGCCACAGTACGATTTCCCTAACGCAAGTTGCGAAACTCACACTTCTTCATGCTCATAGCTCCAGTTGAGACATGGGCTGTGCGAAAAGCTTGCTGAAACTGATCCCAAGTGACATTGGCTATAGGGAAAGTGGTTGTGTAATTCTCCCACCACCGCAGCTACGGGTCCATCCAATTGATGTGCGGCAAAATGCACCTTCTCAGCATCTGTGCAACCTACGGTGGTCAACTCCCTTCCAATCCTGCGTAGCCAGTCGTTGATACGTCTCCAACGTATCTATAATTTTTGATTGCTCCATGCTATATTATCTACTGTTTTGGACATTATTGGGCTTTATTATCCACTTTTATATTATTTTTGGGACTAACCTATTAACCGGAGGCCCAGCCCAGAATTGCTATTTTTTGCCTGTTTTAGGGTTTCGAAGAAAAGGAATATCAAATGGAGTCCAAATGGAATGAAACCTTCGGGAATGTGATTTTCTCACCGAATACAACTCAGGAGACTTGGACCCTACGTCAAGCCAACTAACAGGAAGCCACGAGGTAGGGGGTGCGCCTGCCCCCCCAGGCGCGCCCTCCACCCTCGTGGGCCCCCTGTTGCTCAACCGATGTACTTCTTCCTCCTATATATACCCACGTAACCCCAAACGATCAGATGCAGAGCCAAAACCCTAATTCGACCGCCGTAACTTTCTGTATCCACGAGATCCCATCTTGGGGACTGTTCCGGAGCTCCGCCAGAGGGGGCATCGATCACGGAGGGCTTCTACATCAACACCATAGCCTCTCCGATGAAGTGTGAGTAGTTTACTTCAGACCTACGGGTCCATAGTTAGGAGCTAGATGGCTTCTTCTCTCTTTTTGGATCTCAATACAATGTTCTCCCCCTCTCTTGTGGAGATCTATTCGATGTAATCTTCTTTTTGCGGTGTGTTTGTTGAGACCGATGAATTGTGGGTTTATGATCAAGTCTATCTATGAATAATATTTGAATCTTCTCTGAATTCTTTTATGTATGATTGGTTATCTTTGGAAGTCTCTTTGAATTATCAGTTTGGTTTGGCCTACTAGATTGATCTTTCTTGCAATGGGAGAAGTGCTTAGCTTTGGGTTCAATCTGGCGGTGTCCTTTCCCAGTGACAGTAGGGGCAGCAAGCCGTGTATTGTATTGTTGCCATCGAGGATAACAAGATGGGGTTTTCTTCATATTGCATGAGTCTTTCCCTCTACATCATGTCATCTTGCTTAAGGCGTTACTCTGTTTTTAACTTGATACTCTAGATGCATGCTGGATAGCGGTCGATGAGTGGAGTAATAGTAGTAGATGCAGGCAGGAGTCGGTCTACTTGTCTCGGACGTGATGCCTGTATACATGATCATACCTAGATATTCTCATAACTATGCTCAATTCTGTCAATTGCTCAACAGTAATTTGTTCACCACCGTAGAATACTTATGCTCTCAAGAGAAGCCACTAGTGAAACCTATGGCCCCCGGGCCTATCTTTATCATATTAATCTCCTACTACTTAGTTATTTACTTTGCTATTTAATTTGCTTTTATTTTACTTTGCATCTTTATCATAAAAATACCAAAAATATTATCTTATCATATCTATCAGATCTCACTCTCGTAAGTGGCCCTATAGGGATTGACAACCCATATTTGCGTTGGTTGCGAGGATTTATTTGTTTTGTGCGGGTATGAGGGACTCGCGTGTAGCCTCCTACTGGATTGATACCTTGGTTCTCAAAAACTAAGGGAAATACTTACACTACTTTGCTGCATCATCCCTTCCTCTTCGGGGAAAACCAATGCAGTGCTAAAAGAGGTAGCAAGAAGGATTTATGGCGCTGTTGCCGGGGAGGTCTACGCAAAAGTCAACATACCAAGTACCCATCACATACCCTTATCTCCCGCATTACATTTTTTTTCATTTGCCTCTTGTTTTCCTCTCCCCCCAATTCACCCTTGCCGTTTTATTCGCCCTCTCTCTCTATCCTCCCTCTCTTTCTCTATTTGCCCCTTTTTGTCCGCTTTCTTTTCGTTTGCTTGTGTGTTAGTTTGCTTGCTTGTCGTTATGGCTAGTTCTTTCCCTCTGCCTCTATGTCCAAAATTGGGGATACTATTGTCGATAATAATTTTGATGCTCCTACTAAATAACCCACTATCTCACATATAAAAAGATTCCGTGTTGATAGTGGTAATATTATTGGAAAAGGAGTTATTCAAGATTTCTTTACTTGTGCCTGTGCTTTACCTTCTATGGGTAGTTCTATTCTTCATAGAACTAGTAGTCTTGCGGACTCTACTTCCATGCTTGTAGTTGAACTTGAGAGACAATTCATGCACATGCATCCTTCTATACAAAGGATTTTTTGTCACATCCCTAGCTTCTGGTAATGCACTAGGCTAGACCTCATGTGAGCATCATGTTTAAATTCAAATGAAATTGAATTGAGGAATTTTCAAAGCCTCAGAAGACCTCTAAAAATAACCAACATTTAAATTTCATCAAATGAGTCCAAGAAAATGTTCCTGTTATTCCATGGAAATATTGGTGAGAGGTAAAATTTAAACCAATATTTTTGGAGTCACAGAGATATTTATTTTGGCCATTTGAATTGATCCAATAACTATTTGTTTTGGATTTATATTTAATATATATTAAATATGACTCCAAATAATTCTGGAAGTTTGTGAGTGGCTTTGTATATATTTTAGTAAGCCACATAATAAACTACAGAATTTATTAAAATGGTTTAGTATTTTACTAAACTAAAACAAAACAGAACAAAATAGAAAACAATAAATAAAAACAGAAATAGAAAGAGAGAGAAGAGTTTTACCTGGCCACTTACCCGTGCAGCCCAACAGGACCGGCCCAGCGCGGCCCAGCCCACCTCCTTCCCCCCCCTTGTCCTCTTCTTCCTCTGCCAGTAGGCAGAGGCGAGGCGTGGCGCGCGCCCGAAGAGCGCCGGCCACCTCCTGCTTCGCCGTGGCAGCCTCCCCGACTCCCTCGCGACGCCACGGAGACTCCCTCGCCCCCTGCACCTCCCCTCTCTCCCCCTGGACCCCATTCCCTCCTCTGTTTCCCTCTCGCGCACACCACCGAGCAGAGCTCGCCGCCATCGTTGCCGTACCCGTGGCCACCGGCCACCCCTAGCCTCACCGACGCCCCAGGAAGCTCCGCGGGTCCTCCCTCTACCTCCTCAACGAGCCACGAGGCCCCAGACGTGCCGCATCGCCGCCATCGACGTCGTCTTCTACCTCGGACCCGCCGGCCATCTTCGTCAAATTCGTCGGCTCCGGTGCCTCCCCGAGCTCGCCGAGGCCACCACTGCACCCGCTGTGAGCTCCTGTGCTGTTTCCCCCTCTCCGTTCTCTCGTTTGCACACCGCAGCTGCCACTTGCCGACGACCGGAGCTCGCTGCCGCCGGCCATGCCGCCGTCGCGGCCATGGCCTGTTTCGGTCGCGTCCGAGCACGGCTTTGAGCTCGTGGGGCTCACAGGAAGCCCATGCGCAGCTCAGCTTGCCCAAAACCCCACCAGGGCCTCGCGCCCATTACCACCCGAACTCCGGCGCCGCCGCGAGCTCCGTTCCGACGAGCCCCGGTGTTCCCGCAGCCTCCCACCTACCCCATCAGATGCGGGAGAGCCCGGGCTACGCCCCGGTGCCCCCAGCCGCCGCCTCCGTCGCCTTTAGCGCAAGTCCGGCGCGTTGCCGCCGCCATTTTGGTCGCCGCCGGCGTAAGTCCGGCGATGATGACGTGGGCATCATTAGCGGCTAACCCCCCCCACACTAATCAACCCCCTAGGCCACTGACAGCGGGCCCCACCCCTGGTCAAACCCCAGTCAGCGCTGGGTTTGACCGGGATTAGCTCCTGTGTCACTGACATGTGGCCCCCACACGTCAGATTTGACCTGGGGCGCCCAGTTGACCCTGCTGACGTCACCGTGACGTGGGGCTAACGCAATAAGTATTTTCTGGATTTAATTTAATTCTGAAATTCCAGAAAAATGCCTAAAACTTCCAAAATTCATAGAAAATTAACCGTAACTCCAAATTAAATAATTTATATATGAAAAATTATCAGAAAAATTCAAGGAATCCATCTGTACCATTTTCATGCATGTTAGAACAACTTATAGCTGCTTTTTAGCACAAATCAATTAAATGGCATTTGAATAATCACATATGGAGTTTGAATTTGAATTTTATATTCAAACCAACTTCATTTAATCTGTTGCTAGTTGCATTAGCCCAAAACACATTCATTTTGCCATGTCATGATCATGCATCATATTGTGCATTGCATTGATTGTGTTCCCTTCTGTGTTGCTGGTATTTGTCCCCTCTCGATAGACGTGATACCGATGATGTGATCGTTGACACTGATGAAGACTCAATGTTATCTTCAGAAGTGCCAGGCAAGCAGAACCCCCTTGTTCATTCCGATACAATCCCACTCTCTCGCTCCTGCTCTCTTTTACTGCATTAGGACAACACCGATTCAACTGTTACATGCTGCGGTAGTTGAACCCCTTTATCCTTTGCATGACCTGTCATTGCCACAGTAAATAGATGAAACCCACTAGCATGAGTAGGAGTTGTTTGAGCCCTGTTGTGCCTACTCATTCTTGCTTGTTTGTCATGCCTGCTACTGCCTAGAGTTGTGTCAGGTCTGATTCATCGGGGATGAATCAGAGGCGTGTGAACATGTCCTACTGTGTGTGAGCTAAGTGTGTGAACACGATTTGGTAAAGGTAGCGGTGAGAGGCCATGTAGGAGTACATGGTGGGTTGTCTCATTGCAGCCGTCCTCAGGAACTGAGTTCTGCGTTTGTGATCCATGATTCAGCTACTACCATACAATGGGCCCTGAAATATGACCCCGCTCGACTTCTTATTCACCCTCGTCCTCTGTCCAGGAGTTGCAAGTAGTTTCTGGTGTTTGTAGTATGCTGGAGGCCGTGGACAGCGCTGACCGTAGGGGTGGGCTGTGATGCGGTAGGCACGTGGCCGGGTATATCGGGCGCCCGTTTGGTGTCACGGAACCCTGTTCACATCGTTTGGGGCTGTGAGCGAAACTCTGGCCGGATCTCCTCATGGATGGAACCCGAATAGGCGATAAACCTGGACTAGAGACTTAGGTGTTTAGGTAGGTCGTGGTCTACACCCACGTCGGCTTTCGCTTGAAGTCTGCCGAGCACATGTCGTGTGCAGACGCTAAGTGGTGGAAACATGTATGAAGAAGTACACCCCTGCAGGGTTATCATCATCTATTCGAATAGCCGTGTCCGCGGAAAAGGACTTCTGGGTTGCTTATATCAGTTCATAGACAAGTGAAAGTGGATACTTTAAAATGCGCAAGATAAGCGTGAGTGCTATGGATGGCGTTCTTGTAGGGAGACGGGAGCGGATCCATAGTGGTGTATTGATATGGTGAATATGTGGACTCGTGTGCGCCACCTCAAAAGAGTCGCTTGCAGTCGTAGTTTAGGATAGCCACCGAGTCAAAGCTGGCTTGCTGCAGTTAAACCCCACCATCCCCTTGTTGAAAATGATGCATATGTAGTTAGTTCTGATGTAAGTCTTGCTGGGTACATTTGTACTCACGTTTGCCTATTTTATGTTTTTGCAGAGAGACTTCAGTCTCACTAGTAGTTCCACGTGGACTTCGACGTTTAGCTTGTTACCTCAGCTATGATCTTGTGCCCTCGGCAGGATCTGATAGATAGTCAGGCTTCTCAGCCTTTTTCATTTATAGATGTCTGTACCCAGACATGATAGCTTCCGCTTGTGCTTTGATTTGTATGCTCTGAATGTTGGGTCATGAGACCCCTGTTTGTAATATCTCGCTCCTCGGAGCCTATTGAATAAATTACTCGAGTCGTAGAGTCATGTTGTGATGCCATGTTGTGTTTGCACATATCGAGCATATTGTGTGTATGTTATTGAAATGCTTGGTATGTGTGGGATCTGACCATCTAGTTGTTTATCTTTAGTAGCCTCTCTTACGGGGAAATGTCTCCTAGTGTTTCACTGAGCCATGGTAGCTTGCTACTGCTCCGGAACACTTAGGCTGGCCGGCATGTGTCCTTCTCCGTTCCTGTGTCTGTCCCTTCGGGGAAATGTCACGCGATGAATACCAGAGTCCTGTTAGCCCGCTACAGCCCGGTTCACCGGAGTCCTGCTAGCCCAGTGCTACAGCCTGGATTCACTCGCTGATGACCGACACGTTCGATGCTGGGTCATGAATGCCTGTCCCTGTAAGTCTGTGCCACTTTGGGTTTACGACTAGCCATGTCAGCCCGGGCTCCTTATCATATGGATGCTAGCGACACCGTCATATACGTGTGCCAAAAGGCGCAAACTGTCCTGGGCTAAGGTAAGGCGACACCCGTGGGAATACCGTGCGTGAGGCCGCAAAGTGATATGAGGTGTTACATGCTAGATCGATGTGGCATTGAGTCGGGGTCCTGACAGCGTTGGTATCAGAGCTTGACTGCCTGTAGGATTACCAAGCCAAACTGGTCGAAGTTGAGTCTAGAAATTCTTTAGTTATATAAGGGAATTGATTGTGGGATGGAACGTAAGGCTCTTTTTACTCCTTATACCTCATGGCCTTCTGATCTGAGTCATCATCTTCTCTTCTACGGGGATTAAGAACTAGGCTATCTCTTCTTTCTATCAGGATCACGTGTTACTAATCCGTAGACTTATAAGATTGTTGGATTTAAGCTTGAGTTCAGTTTCTACTACTTCGTACGTTAATTGTTGATCTCGAAACCTTGATATTGTGCTTCTGAGTGGTTATGCCACCCTTTTTGTGAATGTCTCAAATCTTTTCTGAGCATTTATAGCCGTTATGCTGTCCGAGTCATCCCAGGTTTCTAAGTAGTCTGATGCATTTGCAAATCCTTTCTTCCCGTTTCAATGTTCCCATGGGCCAGATTAACCACACTAATCAGTGAGTTGAGGTACTCCGTTACCTTGACATATATGTTGGAGAAATTATTATGACCCTAGGTGTCTTAGGGGATCATCTAGTAATTTAGCCATGATTTGTGTTCCCAGTGTGATGATTCTGGCCATCATTCTCGAAAGCATCCCGTGATGCTACTTAGTAGTAGGTATTCTATTCCTGGGCTCTTGAACCCGAGATTCACTCTACTTACTTCATGTTGATAGTAATTGCTAGCGCCTTTAGGATATTAGTAACCCTTGCAGTAGTTCTCGAGGTCCGTGGTATATCCTTCTTCCAAATACCATGAACCACTTACGGCAAAAGTTTGTTGGATCAAAAGATCACAACAGGAGTGCTCTCGATGGGTTCTCCATTCATAATTGTGACTCTGCCAGTCCTACCTCTCTGCATGGGTTATCTGGAAGAAATGTTGATCTCGCTCGACATACTAATCTATGCATCCACAACTCAGAAAATTATATGTTCCTTTGAGTTGTCCCTCTTTAGTTGTCTACTGACCTTCGTCTATCAATTGATATCAAGGGTATGCATGCATTCGTTTATCGATGCCTATTACCCTTGTGGTCCGTCAAGCCATTCTGTCCTGAATGACTTGGAGAAACAAACTCCAGTACCTCGTCCATATCTAGGATTGGGTCAAAGTAGTTGTATTCCGCAAATCAAATGCCAATCCAGCTTTTGGTTCTGTTCTACCTTGGAGTATTACCCCCTTTATGTCAGAATTGTCATGAGAACTGCACCAACTCTCATGAATTTTGACGTAGTGATACTTCTCACCATCATTAGTCATTCCTCGGCCCTCGTGTTGATGCAACCGGAATACCGACAAATGAATTGTGATGTGTGAAATCAATACTCCCAGCAACCTCGTTGCTTGGTAGTTAAAGGACAATAATTTCATTCCTAGTGTGTTGGTTATTGGAATCATCCTTCTAAGACTGATCGTGCTACCTAGTCCTTATTTCGGTGCACCCTTCGATTGATGAGTTAGGATCTTGTCAAGTCCTCACTCATTTGATCATATCGTCTTGCCCTCAAAAGCGAGATTGTTCTCAAGCTTAGTAACATACCGGTGGTTCGTGATTTTCCGAATATCTTCTCGGAAGTATTACCAGGTTGTCACCTGACTGCTATGTTGAGCTCGTGATCAAGTTGGTTTCTTATGAACCACCTTCTCTCCAAGAATCGGTGTTAGATATCCCTGAGCTAGTTGGTTAAGCTAGACAACAACTTGGAGAGTTGGAAGATAAAAGCTTGTCTGACTTAGTTCGTTCCAAAGGGATATTCTTGTGTAGTGTGTGTTGAAGAAAGATGATATCTTCATCGATTGGTCCTTGTGATCAGTTGCTGGACCTATTGTCTTATCAATCCTTTGATTTGAGTGTGGGCTATCGTCAAATCAAATCAGTACCAACGATGCTCGTAATGTTGTCTTATTCGTGGTTGATCCCTCGAGCATACACCATTACATCTTTGGTCTGACCAATGCTATCACCGTGTTCACTTAACTATGGAATTCCTTTCAAAAGGAAACCCAGATGAATAGTTGTTGAGCCCATTGACAACATCCTTATCTCCTCCATGATTTTGTTGGACAATAAGTTAGTGTTGGAAACTTTTGAAGCATTTGTTCATGCTAGCTCATGAAGCATATGCTCGGATGTGAGAAGTGACTTCCTCTAGTTCATGTGCATTTGAAGCAAGTTGCCGCTGTGGACTCGAGAAAGTCAATGTTGCTTCCTCTGGAATCATCGCAAGTCAGTCATGCACACGTGCGAAGTATTCTGTGGTCTGGAGACTTGCAACCTTCATTCCATATGTGTATCCTAGCACACCAAGCCACTGACTGATTTGTTCAAGGAGAAGGAGTATCTTCATAAGAGCTAATCCGGACTTATGAAAGAACTTCGATATCCTCGCTGATGGTTCCCAACCAGAACTCGGTAGTGTTTTATTGTAAGACTACCATGTGGGCATGCTTGTCTGGGACAACATGTTCACATGTTTGTAGCAGAACCAGCTCATGTTTTGGAGCTTGCTATCATAGTTCATCTCCCGAGAATCTCGCAACGTCATCTCGTCGATTTGTGTTGCAAACTTTCGTTTTTCTTCCTAGAATCGATGAGTCCGGAATATCCTGACACCAACCAGATCTGAATCTCAGGCAGATATGATGGTTTGGAACATTTCCCAAGAACTATAATATTGGTCCCTCGATAACCGGTAAAGTGGATGTCGTGGCCAACACACGCAGCCGGAAGATCTATTATTGTAGTATCTTGATTGAAGAAGTTGGCCACCTCTCCATAAGGATTTCCTAGGATTTACCTCCGTAACTGTTCCTTATGGATTCTATTGCTCCCGAAGTCCGACCTTTACTTGATGTTCTAGTTATCAAACCATATCTATGAATGGGTTACACTAGCACATCAAGGAGAACATTAGAAGCGGAGTGCTAAATGTCTCTCGGTCGATCATCCAGATTTTGTTCCTTGGCTTCGCTAAGGTGTAATCTGAGAAGTGTTATCTTCCTTTGCATCTGCATCATCCATCATCATTCATTGTGGTAGCAAGTTGTGTGGCCAGGATCCTTGACACGGATGTTGGTAAAACCTTGATGAATGTGGAAATGCTCAAGTTCTTGAGAGCACGCACAAGCGCTACGTGTTATCATCGGCACTAACCGGGATTGCTCTCAGTTTCCTCGGCAATGCTATGATCTTTTCAAACAGTGAATTCACTCTCTGTTGTTGGGTTCTTCCCCAGTTACCAGAATCATTCCCAGCATTTGCATTTTGTTCCTAGCTTGCACCGTCAATGTGCCATTCTACCATGGGTCTCTTCCATTTCCGGTGGTAAGCAAATTCATCCATTACGTTGTCTTCAACAAGGTAATCCACATCATCCAAGTCCGAGTATGCCATTCTACCGACCCCCGCCAATCGATTGCTGTGATTTGCCTTAGGCTGATATAGAGAGTCTCAATGATCTCTATATCAAAGGTAATTCTTTTTGCCACTTAAGGGGATATATCTTCGAGTCACCTTCCCTAAGGTGCATCATTGTGGTATCATGGCAACTTAACTCCTCGCTACGTTGACGATCGTTTACCACCTTCTTAAGTGTGGAATTATTGTCCACCTAGTGAACCTTCGTCATCCGTTTCTTCCACCCCTCTTGATGTGTATCTCGTGTCTCAACCCGAGAGATGGTTCTATGTCTCATTCCGGGAGTTAATCCTGAGTTGTTCGATCTTCGAGAAGACCGATCCTTCCAGAGTTTTCCTTTCCTCTTCTTGTCATGATTAGCTGGAGTTCTCAGAGCAAGACGACAAGACAAAGATGGTGTTCAAATCAACGTTCATTTGAAGTGCAACCGGGATCGTGAAGATTATACTAGTTTGCGTTTCCCCTTCAGCCTACCCTACGCTTGAATCTCGAGACGAGATTCTTGTTTAGTGGGGGTGAGTTGTCACATCCCTAGCTTCTGGTAATGCACTAGGCTAGACCTAATGTGAGCATCATGTTTAAATTCAAATGAAATTGAATTGAGGAATTTTCAAAGCCTCAGAAGACCTCTAAAAATAACCAACATTTAAATTTCATCAAATGAGTCCAAGAAAATGTTCCTGTTATTCCATGGAAATATTGGTGAGAGGTAAAATTTAAACCAATATTTTTGGAGTCACAGAGATATTTATTTTGGCCATTTGAATTAATCCAATAACTATTTGCTTTGGATTTATATTTAATATATATTAAATATGACTCCAAATAATTCTAGAAGTTTGTGAGTGGCTTTGTATATATTTTAGTAAGCCACATAATAAACTACAGAATTTATTAAAATGGTTTAGTATTTTACTAAACTAAAACAAAACAGAACAAAATAGAAAACAATAAATAAAAACAGAAATAGAAAGAGAGAGAAGAGTTTTACCTGGCCACTTACCCGTGCAGCCCAACAGGACCGGCCCAGCGCGGCCCAGCCCACCTCCTTCCCCCCCTTGTCTTCTTCTTCCTCTGCCAGTAGGCAGAGGCGAGGCGTGGCGCGCGCCCGAAGAGCGCCGGCCACCTCCTGCTTCGCCGTGGCAGCCTCCCCGACTCCCTCGCGACGCCACGGAGACGCCCTCGCCCCCTGCACCTCACCTCTCTCCCCCTGGACCCCATTCCCTCCTCTGTTTCCCTCTCGCGCACACCACCGAGCAGAGCTCGCCGCCATCGTTGCCGTACCCATGGCCACCGGCCACCCCTAGCCTCACCGACGCCCCAGGAAGCTCCGCGGGTCCTCCCTCTACCTCCTCAACGAGCCACGAGGCCCCGGACGTGCCGCATCGCCGCCATCGACGTCGTCTTCTACCTCGGACCCGCCGGCCATCTTCGTCAAATTCGTCGGCTCCGGTGCCTCCCCGAGCTCGCCGAGGCAACCACTGCACCCGCTGTGAGCTCCTGTGTTGTTTCCCCCTCTCCGTTCTCTCGTTTGCACACCGCAGCTGCCACTTGCCGACGACCGGAGCTCGTTGCCGCCGGCCATGCTGCCGTCGCGGCCATGGCCTGTTTCGGTCGCGTCCGAGCACGGCTTTGAGCTCGTGGGGCTCACAGGAAGCCCATGCGCAGCTCAGCTTGCCCAAAACCCTACCAGGGCCTCGCGCCCGTTACCACCCGAACTCCGGCGCCGCCGCGAGCTCCGCTCCGACGAGCCCCGGCGTTCCCGCAGCCTCCCACCTACCCCATCAGATGCGGGAGAGCCCGGGCTACGCCCCGGTGCCCCCAGCCGCCGCCTCCGTCGCCTTTAGCGCAAGTCCGGCGCGTTGCCGCCGCCATTTTGGTCGCCGCCGGCGTAAGTCCGGCGATGATGACGTGGGCATCATTAGCGGCTAACCCCCCCACACTAATCAACCCCCTAGGCCACTGACAGCGGGCCCCACTCCTGGTCAAACCCCAGTCAGCGCTGGGTTTGACCGGGATTAGCTCCTGTGTCACTGACGTGTGGCCCCCACACGTCAGATTTGACCTAGGGCGCCCAGTTGACCCTGCTGACGTCACCGTGACATGGGGCTGACGCAATAAGTATTTTCTGGATTTAATTTAATTCTGAAATTCCAGAAAAATGCCTAAAACTTCCAAAATTCATAGAAAATTAACCGTAACTCCAAATTAAATAATTTATATATGAAAAATTATCAGAAAAATTCAAGGAATCCATCTGTACCATTTTCATGCATGTTAGAACAACTTATAGCTGCTGTTTAGCACAAATCAATTAAATGGCATTTGAATAATCACATATGGAGTTTGAATTTGAATTTTATATTCAAACCAACTTCATTTAATCTGTTGCTAGTTGCATTAGCCCAAAACACATTCATTTTGCCATGTCATGATCATGCATCATATTGCGCATTGCATTGATTGTGTTCCCTTCTGTGTTGCCGGTATTTGTCCCCTCTCGATAGACGTGATACCGATGATGTGATCGTTGACACTGATGAAGACTCAATGTTATCTTCAGAAGTGCCAGGCAAGCAGAACCCCCTTGTTCATTCCGATACAATCCCACTCTCTCGCTCCTGCTCTCTTTTACTGCATTAGGACAACACCGATTCAACTGTTACATGCTGCGGTAGTTGAACCCCTTTATCCTTTGCATGACCTGTCATTGCCATAGTAAATAGATGAAACCCACTAGCATGAGTAGGAGTTGTTTGAGCCCTGTTGTGCCTACTCATTCTTGCTTGTTTGTCATGCCTGCTACTGCCTAGAGTTGTGTCAGGTCTGATTCATCGGGGATGAATCAGAGGCGTGTGAACATGTCCTACTGTGTGTGAGCTAAGTGTGTGAACACGATTTGGTAAAGGTAGCGGTGAGAGGCCATGTAGGAGTACATGGTGGGTTGTCTCATTGCAGCCGTCCTCAGGAACTGAGTTCTGCGTTTGTGATCCATGATTCAGCTACTACCATACATTGGGCCCTGAAATATGACCCCGCTCGACTTCTTATTCACCCTCGTCCTCTGTCCAGGAGTTGCAAGTAGTTTCTGGTGTTTATAGTATGCTGGAGGCCGTGGACAGCGCTGACCGTAGGGGTGGGCTGTGATGCGGTAGGCACGTGGCCGGGTATACCGGGCGCCCGTTTGGTGTCACGGAACCCTGTTCACATCGTTTGGGGCTGTGAGCGAAACTCCGGCCGGATCTCCTCATGGATGGAACCCGAATAGGCGATAAACCTGGACTAGAGACTTAGGTGTTTAGGTAGGTCGTGGTCTACACCCACGTCGGCTTTCGCTTGAAGTCTGCCGAGCACATGTCGTGTGCAGACGCTAAGTGGTGGAAACATGTATGAAGAAGTACACCCCTGCAGGGTTATCATCATCTATTCGAATAGCCGTGTCCGCGGAAAAGGACTTCTGGGTTGCTTATATCAGTTCATAGACAAGTGAAAGTGGATACTTTAAAATGCGCAAGATAAGCGTGAGTGCTATGGATGGCGTTCTCGTAGGGAGACGGGAGCGGATCCATAGTGGTGTATTGATATGGTGAATATGTGGACTCGTGTGCGTCACCTCAAAAGAGTCGCTTGCAGTCGTAGTTTAGGATAGCCACCGAGTCAAAGCTGGCTTGCTGCAGTTAAACCCCACCATCCCCTTGTTGAAAATGATGCATATGTAGTTAGTTCTGATGTAAGTCTTGCTGGGTACATTTGTACTCACGTTTGCCTATTTTATGTTTTTGCAGAGAGACTTCAGTCTCACTAGTAGTTCCACGTGGACTTCGACGTTTAGCTTGTTACCTCAGCTACGATCTTGTGCCCTCGGCAGGATCTGATAGATAGTCAGGCTTCTCAGCCTTTTTCATTTATAGATGCCTGTACCCAGACATGATAGCTTCCGCTTGTGCTTTGATTTGTATGCTCTGAATGTTGGGTCATGAGACCCCTGCTTGTAATATCTCTCTCCTCGGAGCCTATTGAATAAACTACTTGAGTCATAGAGTCATGTTGTGATGCCATGTTGTGTTTGCACATATCGAGCATATTGTGTGTATGTTATTGAAATGCTTGGTATGTGTGGGATCTGACCATCTAGTTGTTTATCTTTAGTAGCCTCTCTTACGGGGAAATGTCTCCTAGTGTTTCACTGAGCCATGGTAGCTTGCTACTGCTCCGGAACACTTAGGCTGGCCGGCATGTGTCCTTCTTCGTTCCTGTGTCTGTCCCTTCGGGGAAATGTCACGCGATGAATACCAGAGTCCTGTTAGCCCGCTACAGCCCGGTTCACCAGAGTCCTGCTAGCCCAGTGCTACAGCCTGGATTCACTCGCTGATGACCGACACGTTCGATGCTGGGTCATGAATGCCTGTCCCTGTAAGTCTGTGCCACTTTGGGTTTACGACTAGCCATGTCAGCCCGGGCTCCTTATCATATGGATGCTAGCGACACCGTCATATACGTGTGCCAAAAGGCGCAAACGGTCCCGGGCTAAGGTAAGGCGACACCCGTGGGAATACCGTGCGTGAGGCCGCAAAGTGATATGAGGTGTTACATGCTAGATCGATGTGGCATTGAGTCGGGGTCCTGACATTTTTCTAGAATTTTCTAATATTGAGCATTCTTCTGTTAAGCGTGCCGTTACTATCTTTTTGGCTCATGAGTTTCGGTTCATAATAAAAGAGGCCAAAGAAATCTTTGCGCATTATAGGGTGGACGCTTGCCCTCCTCCCATAGAGACTATCCACTTTGATCAAGAATAAATAATGCGTTTTCAATCTTTAGACTATGTTGCTTTCGATGAAACTCTTAGAAAAAGGGTTCCTACCAATGTTTTAGTTGATAGAATTTCTGAACTTAATGATGATTTGGCTATTCTAGATAATGAATTGGGATATTATCTTGAATATAGGCTCACAAAGTTATGTCAAAAGAATGCTTATAATGATGAATTGGTTGTGAAATATGAAGGACCAAAGGAGGAACCTATACCTCCCAAGGTTGATCTTGGAGACTTTTGTCCCAACAAATTTAGCCCTTTTGATTACTTTTTCTTGCCTCAAAGAAAACTTCCTGCTGAACGTAGAGAATATGAAATGAGTTTGAACAATCTATCTTATTATTATGGCAATACCTAGATCTATTCTTGCTTGTTATGCCAAGCTAGGGGCGTTAAACGATAGCGCTTGTTGCGAGGCAACCCAATTTTATTTTTATTCCTTGATTTTTTTCTCCTGCTTGGTAATAAATAAATTATTTAGCCTCTGTTTAGGTTGTGTTTTTTGTGTTTAATTAGTGTTTGTGCCAAGTAGAACCGTTGGGAAGACTTGGGGAAAGTCTTGTTGAACTTGCTGTAAAAAACAGAAACTTTAGCACTCACGAGAACTGCTGTCATTTTTATATGGAAAGTGATATTTAGTTAATTCTTTCTGTAGATGATTAATATATGAATTCCTCACGTCCATAAATTTATTTTAGAATTTTTGGGGTTCCGGATCTTGCGCTAGCTACAGATTACTACAGACTGTTCTGTTTTTGACAGATTTTGTTTTGCGTGTGTTGTTTGCTTATTTTGATGAATCTATGGCTAGTAAATTAGTTCATAAACCATAGAGAAGTTGGAATACAGTAGTTATAACACCCATATAAATAAAGAATGAGTTCATTACAGTACCTTGAAGTGGTATTTTGTTATCTTTCGCTAACGGAGCTCACGAGATTTTCTACTTTAAGTTTTGTGTTTGAAGTTTTCAAGTTTTGGGTAAAGATTTGATGGATTATGGAACAAGGAGTGGCAAGAGCCTAAGCTTGGGGATGCCCATGGCACCCCAACATAATCTAAGGACACCTAAAAGCCAAAGCTTGGGGATGCCCTGGAAGGCATCCCCTCTTTCGTCTACTTCTATCGGTAACTTTACTTGGAGCTATATTTTTATTTACCACATGATATGTCTTTTACTTGGAGCGTCTTGTATGATTTGAGTCTTTTATTATTATTTTACCACAATCATCCTTGATGTACACACCTTTTGAGAGAGCCATACATGATTTGGAATTTGTTAGAATACTCTATGTGCTTCGCTTATATCTTTTGAGTTATATAATTTTGCTCTAGTGCTTCACTTATATCTTTTAGAGCACGGTGGTGGATTTGTTTTATAGAAACTATTGATCTCTCATGCTTCACTTAGATTGTTTTGAGAGTCTTAATAGCATGGCAATTTGCTTAAGATCCTAATATGCTTGGTATGCAAGATTAATAATAAAACTTTCTTATGAGGGTGTTGAATACTATGATAAGTTTGATACTTGATAATTGTTTTGAGATATGGAGATGGTGATATTAAAGTCATGCTAGTTGAGTAGTTGTGAATTTGAGAAATACTTGTGTTGAAGCTTGTGATTCCCGTAGCATGCACGTATGGTGAATCGTTATGTGATGAAGTCGGAGCATGATTTATTTATTGATTGTCTTCCTTATGAGTGGCGGTCGGGGACGAGCGATGGTCTTTTCCTACCAATCTATCCCCCTAGGAGCATGCACGTAATACTTTGCTTTGATAACTTGTAGATTTTTGCAATAAGTATATGAGCTCTTTATGACTAATGTTGAGTCCATGGATTATACGCACTCTCACCCTTCCACCCTTGCTAGCCTCTCTAATACCGCGCACCTTTCGTCGGTATCATACACCCACCATATACCTTCCTCAAAACAGCCTCCATACCTACCTATTATGGCATTTCCATAGCCATTCCGAGATATATTGCCATGCAACTTTCCACCGTTCCGTTCATGACACACTCCATCATTGTCATATTGCTTAGCATGATCATGTAGTTGACATAGTATTTGTGGCAAAGCCACCGTTCATAATTCTTTCATACTTGTCACTCATGAATCATTGCATATCCCGGTACACCGCCAGAGCATTCACATAGAGTCATATTTTGTTCTAAGTATTGAGTTGTAAGAAAAATAAAAGTGTGATGATCATCATTATTAGAGCATTGTCCTAGTGAGGAAAGGATGATGGAGACTATGATTCCCCCACAAGTCGGGATGAGACTCCGGACGAAAAATAAAAAGAAGAAAAGAAAAGAGGCAATAAAAAAAGAGAAAAGGCCCAAATGAAAAAAGAGAGAAAAAATGAGAGAAAAAAAGAGAAGGGACAATGTTACTATCCTTTTACCACACTTGTGCTTCAAAGTAGCACCATGATCTTCATAGTAGAGAGTCTCTCATGTTATCACTTTCATATACTAGTGGGAATCTTACATTATAGAACTTGGCTTGTATATTCCAATGATGGGCTTCCTCAAAAATGCCCTAGGTCTTCATGAGCAAGCAAGTTGGATGCACACCCACTTAGTTTCTTTTTGAGCTTTCATACTTATAGCTCTAGTGCATCTGTTGAATGGCAATCCCTACTCACTCACATTGATATCTACTGATGGGCATCTCCATAGCCCGTTGATACGCCTAGTTTATGTGAGACTATATTCCCCTTCTTTGTCATCTCCACAACCACCACTCTATTCCACCTATAGTGCTATATCCATGGCTCACGCCCATGCATTGCGTGAAGATTGAAAAAGTTTTGAGAATGTCAAAAGTATGAAACAATTGCTTGGCTTGTCATCGGGGTTGTGCATGATTTAAATATTTTGTGTGGTGAAGATAGAGCATAGCCAGACTATATGATTTTGTAGGGATAACTTTCTTTAGCCATGTTATTTTGAGAAGACATAATTGCTTTGTTAGTATGCTTGAAGTATTATTATTTTCTATGTCAATATAAACTTTTGTCTTGAATCTTTCGGATCTGAATATTCATACCACAATTAAGAAGAATTACATTAAAATTATGCCAAGTAGCACTCCACATCAAAAATTCTGTTTTTATCATTTACCTACTCGAGGACGAGCAAGAATTAAGCTTGGGGATGCTTGATACGTCTCCAACGTATCTATAATTTTTGATTGCTCCTTGCTATATTATCTACTGTTTTGGACATTATTGGGCTTTATTATCCACTTTTATATTATTTTTGGGACTAACCTATTAACCGGAGGCCCAACCCAGAATTGCTGTTTTTTTGCCTGTTTTAGGGTTTCGAAGAAAAGGAATATCAAACGGAGTCCAAACGGAATGAAACCTTCGGGAACGTAATTTTCTCACCGAATACAACTTAGGAGACTTGGACCCTACGTCAAGCCAACTAACAGGAGGCGACGAGGTAGGGGCGCGCCTGCCCCCCCCCCCCCCAGGCGTGCCCTCCACCCTCGTGGGCCCCTGTTGCTCCAACGACGTACTTCTTCCTCCTATATATACCCACGTACCCCCAAATGATCAGATACGGAGCCAAAACCCTAATTCCACCGCCGTAACTTTCTGTATCCACGAGATCCCATCTTGGGGCCTGTTCCGGAGCTCCGCCGGAGGGGGCATCGAACACGGAGGGCTTCTAGATCAACACCATAGCCTCTTCGATGAAGTGTGAGTAGTTTACTTCAGACCTATGGGTCCATAGTTAGTAGCTAGATGGCTTCTTCTCTCTTTTTGGATCTCAATACAATGTTCTCCCCCTCTCTTGTGGAGATCTATTCGATGTAATCTTCTTTTTGCGGTGTGTTTATTGAGATCGATGAATTGTGGGTTTATGATCAAGTCTATCTATGAATAATATTTGAATCTTCTCTGAATTCTTTTATGTATGATTGGTTATATTTGCAAGTCTCTTCGAATTATCAGTTTGGTTTGGCCTACCAGATTGATCTTTCTTGCAATGGGAGAAGTGCTTAGCTTTGGGTTCAATCTTGCGGTGTCCTTTCCCAGTGACAGTAGGGGCAGCAAGGCACGTATTCTATTGTTGCCATCGAGGATAACAAGATGGGGTTTTCTTCATATTGCATGAGTCTATCCTTCTACATCATGTCATCTTCCTTAAGGCGTTACTCTGTTTTTAACTTAATACGCTAGATGCATGCTGGATAGCGGTCGATGAGTGGAGTAATAGTAGTAGATGCAGGCAGGAGTCGGTCTACTTGTCTCGGACGTGATGCCTGTATACATGATCATACCTAGATATTCTCATAACTATGCTCAATTCTGTCAATTGCTCAACAGTAATTTGTTCACCCACTGTAGAATACTTATGCTCTCGAGAGAAGCCACTTGTGAAACCTATGGCCCCCGGGTCTATCTTTATCATATTAATCTCCTACTACTTAGTTATTTAATTTGCTATTTACTTTGCTTTTATTTTACTTTGCGTCTTTATCATAAAAATACCAAAAATATTATCTTATCATATCTATCAGATCTCACTTTTGTAAGTGGCCCTATAGGGATTGACAACCCTTATTTGCGTTGGTTGCGAGGATTTATTTGTTTTGTGCAGGTACGAGGGACTCGCGCATAGCCTCCTACTGGATTGATACCTTGGTTCTCAAAAACTGAGGGAAATACTTACGCTACTTTGCTGCATCATCCCTTCCTCTTCAGGAAAACCAACGCAGTGCTAAAAGAGGTAGCAGTCATCAGCAACTATTGGCTCGGTGCTACTAGAAAACACCGGCGACTGCAACCTCAGAAAGCGAGCTAAGTTGTCCACTGGGGGTGGTGGTGGAGGGTTGTTGTTGTTGTTGCCTTTGTTTTGGACTAATATCTGCATCAAGGCATTCTGCTGCTGGATCAACTTAGTGATCTCCGGTGGGAAGACAAATCCGGTATCACGTCTCGGAGGCATCGGATGGGCTTAGAGGGGAGAGATTAGAATAGAATGAGGTATAGTGAGAAAGCACTAACCATATGTACATGAGACAAACACAATCATATCACACCAAATCAATTCAAGCAAGGGCATACAATCGGTCTAGAACTATCATGACAAAAGTACTCGGCTACTACTATATACATGGGGAAATACTACTAATCATATGGTGGTCATCTAGAAATTTTGATCGGTGGAAGACTCCATGATATCCGCCCAGCTTCGTCTTCATAATCATCATCACTACCGTCAGGGTCGGAGTCGGTGTCGTTGATGATGATGTAGTCTTTAGAATGAATTTCCTTAGGTTCGTCGTCTTCTCCTCCTGGCGCAGGGTCTCCCATAAAAACTCCTAGCTTCCTTGTCAGGTTGTCATTCTTCTCCATGAGTATCGTCATTTCCTCCTCATATCCATCGCATGTAGACTTGAGTTCCTCTTCTAGCTCTGTGATCCTGGTCATTGCCTTCTTCAGATCTATCTGTTGGGGAATGTAGTAATTTCAAAAAAATTCCTACGCACACACAGGATCATGGTGATGCATAGCAACGAGAGGGGAGAGTATGTCCACGTACCCTCGTAGACTGAAAGCGGAAGCGTTAGCACAACGCGGTTGATGAAGTCGTACGTCTTCACGATCCGACCGATCCAAGTACCGAACGTACAACACCTCCGAGTTCAGCACACATTCAGCACGATAACGCCCCACGAACTCCAATCCAGCAAAGCGTCACAGGAGAGTTTCGTCAGCACGACGGCGTGATGACGGTGATGATGATGCTACCGACGCAGGGCTTCGCCTAAGCACCGCTACGATATGATCGAGGTGGATTATGGTGGAGGGGGCACCGCACACGGCTGTGAGAGATCAACAGATCAACTTGTGTGTCTAGAGGTGCCCCCTGCCCCCGTATATAAAGGAGCAAGGGGGGAGGCCGGCCAGCCCCTGTAGGCGCGCCAGGAGGAGTCCTCCTCCTAGTAGCAGTAGGACTCCCCTCTTTCCTACTCCTACTAGGAGGGGGAAAGGAAGGGGGAGAAGGAAAGGGGGCGCCGCCCCCCTCTCCTAGTCCAATTCGGACCAGAGGGGGAGGGGCGCGCGGCCAGCCCTAGGCCAGCCCTCTCTCTCTCTCTCCATTAAGTCCCATAAGGCCCACTATTTATCCGGGGGGGTCCGGTAACCCTCTAGCATTCCGTTTTCTCCAAAACTACCCGGAACACTTCCTGTGTCTGAATATAGTCGTCCAATATATCGATCTTTATATCTCGACCATTTCGAGACTCCTCGTCATGTCCGTGTTCATATCTGGGACTCCGAACTACCTTCGGTACATCAAAACACAAAAACTCATAATACCGATCATCACCGAACTTTAAGCGTGCGGACCCTACGGGTTCGAGAACTATGTAGACATGACCGAGACACATCTCTGGTCAATAACCAATAGAGGGACCTGGATGCTCATATTGGCTCCCACATATTCTACAGAGATCTTTATCGGTCAAACCGTATAACAACATACGTTGTTCCCTTTGTCATCGGTATGTTACTTGTCCGAGATTCGATCGTCGGTATCTCAATACCTAGTTCAATCTCGTTCGGGCAAGTCTCTTTACTCGTTCCGTAATACATCATACCGCAACTAACTCATTAGTTACAATGCTTGCAAGGCTTATAGTGATGTGCATTACCGAGTGGGCCCAGAGATACCTCTCCGACAATCGGAGTGACAAATCCTAATCTTGATCTATGCCAACTCAACAAGTACCATCGGAGACACCTGTAGAGCACCTTTATAATCACCCAGTTACGTTGTGATGTTTGGTAGCACACAAAGTGTTCCTCCAGTAATCGGGAGTTGCATAACCTCATAGTCATAGGAACATATATAAGTCATGAAGAAAGCAATAGCAGTAAACTAAACGATCTAGTGCTAAGCTAACGGAATGGGTCTAGTCAATCACATCATTCTCCTAATGATGTGATCCTGTTAATCAAATGAGAACTCATGTCTATGGTTAGGAAACTTAACCATCTTCGATTAATGAGTTAGTGAAGTAGAGGCATACTAGTGGCACTCAATTTGTCTATGTATTCACACATGTACTTAGTTTCCGGTTAATACAATTCTAGCATGAATAATAAACATTTATCATGATATGAGGAAATAAATAATAACTTTATTATTGCCTCTAGGGCATATTTCCTCCAGTCTCCCACTTGCACTAGAGTCAATAATCTAGATAACACAATAATGATTCTAACACCCATGGAGCCTTGGTGATGATCATGTTTTGCTTGTGAGAGAGGCTTAGTCAACGGGTCTGCTGTAGCGACCCGACCTCAAACGGTCAAGTCTCTGTGCTTCAGTGTCATCCTTGGATCGGTAATTCTGACACACACAGTACTTGAAGGATTTATAACAGAGTAGCAATCACACACTTATTACATCGAATGTCTCAAAAGAGAACTTATTTCAATTAAAATGTCTTAAGGCCATCTAATACGATAACAGCAGAAGGCTTGGAAGATAAAGTGAGTCCATCAACTCCAACGGCATAGCTGAGCTGCATGGCAACGACCTAACGAACCTTACTCCTTGTCTGAAAAGTCTACAACATAATACGTTGCAGCCCGAAAACGGGTCAGCACATGGAATATGCTGGCAATATAACACAGTAGAGCAAGAACAGAATAATGCTATCACTACATGCATATTTGGCTGGTGGAAAGCTCTATGGTTATAGTTTTGCGAAAAGCCAATTTTTTTCCTACAACAAAGGAATTCATTTTATTTAACTATCATGGTAGTTGAAACATCATTGAGAAGGTTCCTCCGACTCAATCCCAATTAAAAGTAATTATTAACCCAACAATATTAATTTAGAGTGATGAGATACATATGATAATCCAAGTACTAGATACTCAAGATTGTCCATAACCGGGGACACGGCTAACCATGATTAGATTGTACACTCTGCAGAGGTTTGCGCACTTTTCCCCACAAGACCCGATCTCCTCCGTTGGATTTCTCGCACTACGGGTGTTTGAGAAATGGATGACCGAGACACAGTCTTTCAGAAACATTAACTCTTTACTCCGGGTAGACCATACCAACCTACATCCCTCTACCTGCTGATCCACCTCTTCAAGAGCTCATGCAACTTACTCAACTATGCTAGAGCCCATAATAGCATGTGGCTGCACACGGAAGTTTATAGCATGAAATATCTCAGTTCCCTTTGAGCCTGGGTGGCGGACCTTAGGATGATCACACGGGTACTCCAGGATATCCTAGGACAACACTGGATTCTCCAGGTGCCCGACAAACAATCCACCCAGATGTGTATTCAAGTTGCCACCTTAAGTTGAACCATTAATTAATAACCTCACATCTGTCATGGATTCACTCGCCCAAACCACGTCTACAAGCATAGCATAGCAATATAAGCAATACGTAGAAGTAACTCCCGGTCAGACTCGGCTTGCGGCGGCGGTGGTCTCCGCGTCGGGGACGAGGCGGACGGCTCACGCGGTGGGCTGGGCTGGCTGGCCGGGCAGGCTGGCTGTGCTTCGGCCCAGTCGGCAAAGAGAAGTTTTTTTTAATAATTTCACCGAAACTTAAATAAATCCTAGAAAATAAAATGAAAATCTAAAAATGCCAAAAGAAATTTTCACTGTCTAAATAAAATATTTAGAACAAGATGAACATTTTCTTGGCCCTAAAATGCAACTTTGAAAAACAAGCAATTTTTCTAATGCAAATAAAATAGCAATAAACTCCGAATAAAATCCAATATTTGATTCTTAATATTTTTCCTCCAATATTTCATTTATTTTGAAGAAGTCACATTATCTCCTCTCATATATTTTAATATGGAATATTTTCGAAGAGAAAAATAATTAAAACCAAAAATCCTCGTTTCAATATTTGATAAAATTCAAATATGAAAACAGTGAAATCCCCAACTCTCTCCGAGGGTCCTTAAGTTGCTTAGAATTTCGAGGATCGCGAAACGAAATGCAGTAAAAAATGATATGCAAGAATGATCTATGTATAACATTCCAAATTGAAAATTTGGGATGTTACATCTACATCATTCGGATCCGTATGTATCTTGCAAATCTCTATGTCTCCCACTTGGACTAGATCGTGGATGGAATTGAAGTGTCTCTTGATGTGCTTGGTTCTCTTGTGAAATCTGGATTCCTTTGCCAAGGCAATTGCACCAGTATTGTCACAAAAGATTTTCATTGGACCCGATGCACTAGGTATGACACCTAGATCAAATATGAACTCCTTCATCCAGACTCCTTCATTCACTGCTTCCGAAGTAGCATGTACTCCGCTTCACACATAGATCCCACCACGATGCTTTGTTTAGAACTGCTCCAACTGACAGCTCCACCATTCAATATAAACACGTATCCGGTTTGCAATTTAGAATCGTCCAGATCAGTGTCAAAGCTTGCATCAACGTAACCATTTACGATGAGCTCTCTGTCACCTCCATAAACGAGAAACATATCCTTAGTCCTTTTCAGGTATTTCAGGATGTTCTTGACCACTGTCCAGTGATCCACTCCTGGATTACTTTGGTACCTCCCTGCTATACTAATAGCAAGGCACATAGCAGGTCTGGTACACAGCATTGCATACATGATAGAGCCTATGGCTGAAGCATAGGGAACATCTTTCATTTTCTCTCTTTCTTCTGTAGTGGTCGGGCATTGACTCTTACTCAACTTCACACCTTGTAACACAGGAAAGAACCCTTTCTTTACCTGATCCATTTTGAACTTCTTCAAAACTTTATCAAGGTATGTGCTTTGTGAAAGTCCAATTAAGCGTCTTGATCTATCTCTATAGATCTTGATGCCCAATATGTCAGCAGCTACACTGTGGTCTTTCATTGAAAAACTCTTATTCAAATATTGTTTTATGCTATCCAGAAATTCTATCTCATTTCCAATCAACAATATGCCATCCACATATAATATTAGAAATGCTACAGAGCTCCCTGTTGGTGTCAAAACTGGCAGATCTTGGGTAGGGGGTCCCGAACTGTGCGTCTAAGGCAGATGGTAACAGGGGGCAGGGGACACGATGTTTACCCATGTTCGGGCCCTCTTGATGGAGGTAATACCCTACGTCCTGCTTGATTTTTCTTGATAATATGAGTAGTACAAGAGTTGATCTACCACGAGATCAAAGAGGCTAAACCCTAGAAGCTAGCCTATGGTATGATTGTATGTTTTCCTACGGACTAAAACCCTCCGGTTTATATAGACACCGGAGGGGGCTAGGGTTACACAAGGTCGGTTACAAAGGAGGAGATATACATATCCGTATTGCCTAGCTTGCCTTCCACGCCAAGTAGAGTCCCATCCGGACACGGGACAAAGTCTTCAATCTCGTATCTTCATAGTCCAACAGTCCGGCCAAAGGATATAGTCCGGCTGTCCGGAGACCCCCTAATCCAGGACTCCCTCAGTAGCCCCTAAACCAGGCTTCAATGACGATGAGTCCAGCATGCAGTGTTCTCTTCGGCATTGGAAGGCGGGTTCCTCCTCCGAATACACCATTGAAGAATTTGAACATAAGGATAGTGTCTGACCCTGCAAAATAAGTTCCACATACCACCGTAGAGAGAATAATATTTCCACAAATCTAATCGGTCGACACGTTTTGACAGCATGACATCATGCCATGGTCCGGTTGTTATTCGAACCGCTTTTCTCAACCAGCTCCGCACATATCGTGAGGCGGTTTTCTTGACACGTCTTGTCAAAGCAGCGTGTTCCCCTTATCACGGGATTCTCATCAATACGGACGTGGGTAACCCAACCGCGCCATCAATTATGGCGCATGGGGAATATGCGGTTTTGCCAGGCAAGTGGGGATACACATCGCTCTTCCGCCCTTATAAAGGGACGAAGATTTACTTTTTTCACCCACGCCTTCTTCCTCCTCGCTTACCGATTCCCGCACACTCGAGCTCTAGCGCCCAAGCTCGCGTTATTCTACTCAAACCACTCCAAGCATGTCTAGAGCAGGAGGCAAGTGGATGGTCTCCTCCTTCACGGAGGAGAACATCAAAAAGTTATAGGAAGCCGGATACCTGGCTGCGGATATCGCGCACCGACTGCCAAATGTGGGGCAGATCATCCCAACGCTTGAACCCCATTAGAGGGTAGTTTTTCTTACCCATTTTGTCCATGGACTGGGATTTCCTCTCCACCCATTTGTCCGCGGGCTCATGTTCTACTATGGGCTGGATTTTCATGATCTAGCCCCCAATTTCATCCTCAACATCTCGGTGTTTATCGTCGTGTGTGAGGCCTTCCTCCGCATCAGGCCCCACTTCGTCCTATGGCTGAAAACCTTCAATGTCAAACCGAAGGTGGTGGGAGGCCAGCAAGCAGAGTGCGGAGGCGCCATGGTGGGGAAGATGCCTAATGTCACCTGGCTCGAGGGCACCTATGTGGATACCATAAAGGGGTGGCAATCGGGGTGGTTCTACATCACCGAGCCGCGCGACTCCAGCTGGGTGGCGGCCCCCAAATTTCGATCCGGAAACCCCACGCGGCTCACCTCCTGGAAAAAGAAGGGCCTGTCCTGGGGTTCTTCGGTAGAGCTGACCGGACTCCAGACCTGCATCCAAAACATGACGAACAAGAAAATCAAGCTTATCAACGTGGTCCAGGTTATGCTCTTCCGCCGGATCCTCCCGTGTCAACGACGGGCATTTATTTTGTGGGAGTTCGACTCGGCCAAGCACTAGATGCTGCGAGAGCTCTATGACATGACGCATGAGGACGTCTGGAGGGTGCTTTTCAAGAGCACTGAGATTCCTCCCTCCCTCACCGAGGACCGCGGACTCAGCGCAAAGCGCCGCGCCAATACGGTAGGCTTTTATATATCTCAGGGTATTTATTTGCCCTGGTTTAGTTGTGTGTAGGATCTGAACTTCCATGTCATTAACAGGACTGGATAGAGACGGCGGAGCAGCTTGATAGCCCAGCCCTGCTGCCTAAAGATCCTGCAGACGCTCTTCTGACGAAGATGCTGACTCCGGCACCCTATGAGGTGCCAGAAAAGAAGACCAAGAAGAAGGCAGCGGGGACCCGAAAGGGTCTCCGGCACAAGGTTGTATCAGAGTCATCGGATGATGACTCCGACGTGCACTCCTCCCACGGAAACGAGGAGGAGGAGAAAAGTTATCCCCCCCCAGCCGAGGGAGACAAGAAAAGGAAAACCGACCCATCCGGGGAGGCTGAAGGGTCCAAGAAGGGAAGGACCCTCCCTCCGGATTACGCCACGACGGCCGCCGACTGTGGCGACGAGTGGCTACCCAGGGTCAAGCCCCTGGCGAAATCGTAAGTGTCCGGACACCATAGTACTTCATGGTATGTTCTATTACACTGCCTCACCTCATGCCGAACAAGATTATGCAGTCCGTCCCGAGCTCATCTCGACGTACCCTCGTCGAGCGGCTCTTTGGACTCGTTGGATGAACATTGGTTCTCTTCCGACCGCTTCCACCCCTCGCCCTACGGACAACGCCGAGGTGTTGTCTCAAAAGGCACCGAGACAAGGGGAGATGGTCCTGGGGAAGCCTCGCGGCGACTTCCCGGACCCTGGGTACCAAGGGAGCGAGGCTCCTACAGGCTTTGAGTTCGGGCCCCAGCCGGACACTGCGCCGGAACCTTCGATGGTTCCGGACTCCGGCAGGCAGTCCCCTGTCAAGGGGGGCCAACCATCCGTGCCGGTGTCCTCTGTCCAACCAGAGGCACCGGACAACTTGCTGGAAGCGCTTCGCAGCGCTTCCATTGAAGAAGAGCACCGCACTATCATGAGTGCGGTGGTCGATAAGGTTCAGTCCGCCAAAAACGGACCGACCGAAGCTTGCGCCAGCCTCCTAACAGGCTTTGAGGCAAGCAATCAAAGTATAAGAAAATATTACTGCATAGATAGTAGCCCCTGATGCTTTGCGGCATTCGCGAAGAAAAGCTGAATAGAGGATCAAATGATGACTCAGGAGTCTAATTAGAGTATGTCTATGTGTATTTGCAGGCTTCACTGCTGGCCGCTGCCATACGTACTGCGGAGGTCTCTGCGCTGAAGTAGGACCTGAAGCGGTTCGTGGACGAGCTCGGCCTTACCAAGAGGCAGCTCGAAGAGAGAAGAGGTAAGAAATACCCCTGTCTATATAAAAAACAAGTTAGGGTGTAAAGTAATAGGATCATCATGGATTTGTCAGGGGCCACGACCGAGATGGCGACCCTGAGGAAAGTGTTATCCGAGGCCGAAGACAAATCGGCCAAAGAACGCATTGAACGGGAGAAGCAAGAAGCCCGAGTAGGCAAGGTGCAGCAAGAGCTCGAGGCTCTTGCCAAAAAGCATGAGTCCTTGGAGCTTGACTCTAAGATGCGAGAGTCCGAGCTCGTGCAGACGCTTGAAAGCGTCCGGAGCGCCAAGGCTGAAGCCCACAAGGCCCTCCAGGAGATTGATGTGTTGAAGAAGATAGCAGCGGGTAAGGCATTCATTATGCAAAGCAAGCACGTGAAGGAGACTTTCCTTTTTCTTACCCGAGTTCGGAGCTCTCAGGAGCCTTTGCAGATCCCTGCAGTGCACTGGATGCCGCGGAGTTTTACCGGGCTGAGGAGGGGAGCTCAACGGAGAAGTTGTTCTAGTCTCAGTATACTGGGACCGAACACCCCGTGCCCTTGAGCGACCCGCTGAAGCAGTTGGTCGAGCTTCACAAGGCGGTCGAACAGGCCATGAGGGGACTTATAGTCCGGATGTGGCCTGGCGAGCCCCTGTCCGGCAGCTACTTCGGCCTGGTGAGGCGGCTTGTGGAAGCCTGCCCACGGCTTGAAGTCATCAAGCGGTCCGTCTGCATCGAGGGTGTACGCATGGCTTTTGCCCTGGCGAAGGTGCACTGGGCGAAGCTAGATGCCGTGAAGCTGGTGAAGGAGGGGCCGCCGGAGGGCAAGGAGCATCGATGCCCCGAGAATTATTATGAGAGTGTCCTGAAGGGTTCCCGCCTAGTGGCAGATGAGTGTGCCAAGGATGTAATTTTTGAATGAACATGCTCATGTGATCATGTAATATGAAACAAGTTCGTTTGCGCCATGCGATGCTTTCTTAATTTAAAATATTACCTTCTATGCGGCCGTTTATAAAATCTGAGAGTTGGCCAGTCGTCGGCTTCTGCCCCCATGTAACTAGTACTGGGGTGTTCGGGATAAATCTGAGCACTCTTTACCCCAATTTTGGGTCCTTCAAGGGAGGTGTTCAGCGCAACGAACCAGGCAATCGGACTATAATGCTTTATCACTCTCACTTAGCCATAGAAGTCTATGATTTTAAATTTTTGGCGAAGCCCCTGGTATTCGGAGGGCCGAATTTGGGGCGCTATACACAGCTAAGCCGGACAAGGCCAACTCCTCGCCCGAAGCGAAAAAAGTCTTTAAGGACTTGAGACCTCTCGAACAGCGACCAGTCCCTCGCCTTATCATGATAGTCAGTTTTTGGCTTTCTCTACTGAGGTGCTCGTCCGGAAGAACCAGGACACAATCGCAGTAGTTCTCCCACCACTACCTTAGCCGATATAGCGGAACGTAAGGTACAAAAGCATGGGAGCCGGGAAACCCAACATTTGACCAAAGGCATGATTCGGAGCTGATGCATATAATGCTATAAGTTCGGCATGCCGCACTGGCGAAAGTGTTCGGACTTCTTGCGCCATATTATGGGGTAAATGAGGACCCCTGGCGAACTGACCGTACCCGCACGTGCGGGTGCGGATTGTCGTAAATGGACATATAAGAGAAAGAGAAAAACTTAAATAATGCAATGACAGATTAATGATATGCATTGTTATTTAAATGATATGTCAAAGCATACTTGGTACAAGTAGTGCAATAAGCATAAAGTAGGACAATTCGAAATGTCCTATCCCAGGGCAAGCTATGCATAAATAGTGAAAAGTGGGTATATCAATTATTACTAGAGACCACCTGGTGGTTCCCGTGTTCATCTTAGCTTGTTGCCGCCTTGGTTGTTGCTTCCGGAATGTGTCCGGCAATCATACTACTAGAAAGGGCTTCCAGAGAGTTAGGCCCTGAAAGAGAAAAGGAATGTCAAAGGTATACAACCCCTAGTGTGGTTAAGCCACAATACGGGGCGTGTCCTGATCGTGCCCCCGCCTATGTCCATGGTATTTTCAATGTGTAGTTATGTACGCGCGGCACGGATTTCATCGCTTCACTAGGACTGGGACGGGGGCCGAATTTCTAGGTGAGCTCTGATCGTGCCAGGCGATCCTGTTGCAGCTTGTTCCGGACTCGCTTGAAGGTGTCCGGGGGCCGTGACGCTGAATGAGTGGTCTGCCTGAACAGGCTGCTTTTTGCTTCTGCCGCAAGGGCCGCAGTGTGCTCTTCTGTACGGAGCGACTGTTCTATGTTTCGATTTACTGTTATGACCCCGCGAGGTCCTGACATCTTGAGCTTGAGGTATGTGTAATGCGGCACTGCATTGAATTTTGCAAATGATGTCCGTCCGAGTAGTGCATGATAGCCACTGCGAAACGGGACGATGTCAAAGATTAACTCTTCACTTCGGAAGTTATCCGGTGATCTGAAGACCACTTCCAGTGTGATTGAGCATGTGCAATGGGCCTCTACACCTAAGATGATGCCTTTAAAGGTGGTTTTGCTGGGTTTGATCCTCGAGGGATCGATACCCATTTTTCGCATTGTATCCTGATAAAGCAGGTTCAGGCTGCTGCCGTCGTCCATAAGGACTCGAGTGAGGTGAAATCCGTCAATGATGGGGTCTAGGACCAATGTGGCGGATCCGCCATCACGGATGCTAGTGGGGTGGTCCCTGTGACCGAAGGTGATCGGACAAGCAGACCATGGGTTGAACTTTGGGGCGACGGGCTCCATCGCATAGACGTCCCTTAGTGCATGCTTCCGCTCCCTCTTGGGAATGTGGGTTGCGTATATCATGTTCACTGTCTTCACTTGTGGGGGGGACCCCTTCTGTCCTCCTGTGTTCGGCGGCCAGGGCTCCTCCTCGTCATCGCTATGCAGCCCCTTGTCCGTGTTCTCGGCATTTAACTTGCCGGCCTGCTTGAACACCCAGCATTCTCTGTTGGTGTGATTGGCTGGCTTTTCGGGGGTGCGTGGATTTGACACGAGCGATCCAGTATGCGATCCAAACTGGACGGAGCGGGAGTATTTCTTGTAAATTGCTTTTTCCGCTGACCGGGTCTAGAGCCTCTGAATCCGGCATTGACAGTTGTATCTTCGGTGTTATCGCCGTTATTGCGGCGCTTTGGTCTATTACGACGCTGCCTACCATTAGCATCTTTGGTATCCGAGGTATCTGGATTCCTTGATGTGTTGTTGCTGCGAGCCAGCCAGCTGTCCTCGCCCGTGCAAAAGCGGGTCATGAGTGTCGTGAAGGCTGCCATAGATTTCGGCTTCTCCTAACCGAGGTGGCGGGCGAGCCACTTGTCGCGGATATTATGCTTGAATGCCTCTAGGGCCTCTGCATCCGGACGCTCTACAATTTGATTTTTCTTAGTCAGGAACCGTGTCCAGAATTTTCTGGCCGATTCCCCTGGCTGCTGGGTTATTTGGCTCAAGTTATCAGCATCCGGTGGCCGCACATAAGTGCCCTGGAAGTTGTCAAGAAATGCGTCTTCCAGATCCTCCCAACTGCCGACAGAATCTGCTGGCAAGCTATTCAGCCAATGCTGAGCTGGTCCTTTGAGTTTTAGTGGGAGGTACTTGATGGCATGTAGATCATCACCGCGAGACATGTGGATGTGAAGGAGGAAATCCTCAATCCATACAGCAGGATCTGTTGTGCCATCGTATGACTCGATATTTACGGGTTTGAAACCGTCCGGGAATTCATGATTCATAACTTCATCAGTGAAGCATAGGGGGTGTGCGGCACCTCTGTGCCGGGCTATATCCCGACGTAGTTCGTATGAGTCTTGTCTGCTGTATTCGGCCCGGCTGGATTTACTCTTTGTGTATCCGACGCGACGATCATCGTCTCGTGTGGGAGCACGTGCCCGTGTCCTGTATATTGACCTTGCGATTTTTGCCTTACCGTCCAAGATGTCTTGCAGGTCCTCTGTGTTGCCCCGGGCCTTAATATTTTTGACTGAGTGGCGAAGGGGTGCGGTCTGAACTTTAGGCTAAAACGCCTCTCTGGCTCAGCCGCGTAGTGGCCGATCAGCCGCATCGTACACTGGTGAATGAGGTTTCAATGCTTACTCCTCGAGGTGAGGTAGCAACCTGCGTTTTGGGTAACTCTTGGACGGGCGCTCGAGTTCATGTTCCTCTGCCGCAAGAACTTCGGTCCACCTGTCTGCTAGCAAGTCTTGATCAGATTGAAGTTGTTGCTGTTTTTTCTTCAGGCTATTTGCCGTGGCCATAAGCCAGTGCTTGAAGCGCTCTTGCTCAATGGGGTCCTCAGGCACGATAAACTCGTCGTCGCCGAGGCTCGCCTCGTCTTCGAAGAGAGGCATGTAATTGTCCTCCTCCGGTTCTCCATCTGCTGCCTGCCCTGGAGGGCTAGCTTGTTCGTCCTCTAGCTCTACACCATGCTGGAGGGGATTGTTGTAGTCTTCGGCACAATCCGGAGTGTTATTATCTCCTGTGCCGGTATCACTGCTCTTGCTGTGGCGAGACTTACAGCGGCGCCGCTGACGTCGGCGCTTGGGTTGCTTCTTGGAGGGGTCATCCTCCGCTGTCTCATCGCCATTGGCTTCTTTGGGGGTGTCCACCATGTATATATCATATGATGAGGTGGCGGTCCAGCGCCCTGAGGGCGGTTGAGGGAGTCCTGGATTAGGGGGTGTCCGGATGGCCGGACTATACCTTCAGCCGGACTCCTGGACTGTGAAGATACAAGATTGAAGACTTCGTCCCGTGTCCGGATAGGACTTTCCTTGGCGTGGAAGGCAAGCTTGGCGATACGGATATACAGATCTCCTACCATTGTAACCGACTTTGTGTAACCCTAACCCTCTCCGGTGTCTATATAAACCGGAGGGTTTTAGTCCGTAGGACAACATAGACAACAGACAATCATACCATAGGCTAGCTTCTAGGGTTTAGCCTCTCCGATCTCGTGGTAGATCTACTCTTGTACTACCCATATTATCAATATTAATCAAGCAGGACGTAGGGTTTTATCTCCATCGAGAGGGCCCGAACCTGGGTAAAACTTCGTGTCCCTTGCCTCATGTTACCATCCGGCCTAGACGCACAGTTCGGGACCCCCTACCCAACATCTGCCAGTTTTGACACCGACATTGGTGCTTTCATTGAGAGTTCCTCTGTGTCGTCGCCGTCAGGCTCGATGGCTCCTATGGTCGTCAATGACGATGCAGTCCAGGGTGAGACCTTCCTCCCCGGATAGATCTTCATCTTCAGCGGCTTCGCACTGCGGGCCAATTCACTTGGCCATCTGGAGCAGATTGAAAGCTACGCCCCTGGCCGTCAGGTCAGACTTGGAAGTTTAAACTACACGGCTGACATCCGCAGGGACTTGATCTTTGACAGATTCGAGCCACTGCCGAGCGTGCCGCACTGTCCCGACGAGCATGATCTAGCTCTGCCTCCGAACAGTGCCCTGGAGGCCGCACCCGCATCGGCTTGGACCCTTAATTCGGGGCCAACTGTGCCGATCGAGGATGAGCGGTTGGACGCCGCCTCGGGGGCTGCGATCCCAATGGTGATTGAGCCGAACACCAGCCCCGCACTCCGCGAGATTCATGACTCCAAGGAGCCGGACTCCTCTCCGGACACCGAACCCTCCGCGCCCCTGCCGATCGAATCCGATTGGGCGCCGATCATGGAGTTTACTGCCACGGACATCTTTTAGCACTCGCCTTTCGGCGATATTCTGAAGACACTGAAGTCTCTCTCTTTATCAGGAGAGTCCTGGCCGGACTACGGTCAGCAAGGTTGGGATTTGGATGATGAAGAAATTCAAAGCCCACCCACCATCCACTTTGTAGCCAATGTCGATGATTTAACCAACATGCTCGACTTCGACTCCTAAGACATCGACGGTATGGACCCCGATGAAGGAGATGATGAAGAACCAGCGCCTACTAGGCCCTGGAAAGCCACCTTGTCATATGACATATACATGGTGGACACCCCAAAAGAAGGAGATGGCGACGGAACAGCGGAGGATGACCCCTCCAAGAAACAGCCTAAGCGCCGGCGTTAGCGGCGCCGCTCAAAATCCCGCCAAAACAAATGCGGCGATTCCAGCACGGGAGATAATAATACTCCAGAAAGCGCCAAAGAAAAACCCCTCCAGCGAGATTTAGCACAGGAGGATGGAGAAACCAGCCCTCATGAGAAAGTGGCTGAAATAGAGGTCGAGGACGATAATTATATGCCTCCCTCCGAAGACGAGGCAAGCCTCGACGACGACAAATTCGTCGTGCCAGAGGATCCCGTCGAGCAAGAGCGTTTTCAACACAGGCTTATGGCCACGGCAAGAAGCCTCAAGAAATAGCAGCAACAGCTTAGAGCTGATCAAGATTTGCTAGTCGACAGATGGACTGAAGTCCTTGCGGCCGAAGAGCATAAACTCGAACGCCCCTCCCAGAGCTACCCGAAGCGCAGGTTGCTACCCCGATTAGAGGAGGAAGCACTTGATGCGGCCGACCGACCACCTCGTGGCTGTGACAGAGAGGCCTCTCGGCCCTCCACTCAAGCCGCACCCCATACCAAGGCACGGGAATATGCGCCGGACTTACGAGATATGTTGGAGGACAAGGCAAGGCAAACAAGATAGATCTACAGATCACGCGGGCGCCCCATGGCTCGAGACGATAACTATCACGCCGGCCACAAATTCGGCAGGGCCGAACACAGTAGACAAAGCTCATTGGAGCTACGTCGTGATATAGCCCAGTACAGAGGCGCCGCACACCCACTATGCTTCACAGACGAAATAATGGATCATAAAATCCCTGAGGGTTTCAAACCCGTAAACATCGAATCATATGATGGCACAACAGATCCTGCGGTATGGATCGAGGATTATCTCCTTCATATCCACATGGCCTGCGGTGATGATTTCCACGCCATCAAATACCTTCCACTCAAGCTTAAAGGACCAGCTCGGCATTGGCTTAACAGCTTTCCAACAGGATCAATCAGTTGTTGGGAGGACCTGGAAGCCGCATTCCTCGACAACTTCTAGGGCACTTATGTGCGACCCCCAGACGCCGATGACCTAAGTCACGTAATTCAGAAGCCAGAGGAATCGCCTAGGCAATTCTGGACACGGTTCCTAACAAAGAAAAATCAAATAGTCGACTGTCCGGACGCGGATGCCCTAGCAGCCTTCAAGCACAATATCCGTTACGAGTGGTTGGCCTGACACCTTGGACAGGAAAAGCCGAAATCTATGGCAGCACTCACGACACTCATGACCCGCTTTTGCGCGGGAGAAGACAGCTGGCTCGCTCGTAGCAACAACATGACCAAGAACACTGGTAATTCAGAGACCAAGGACAGCAGTGGCAGGTCGCGTCGCAACAAGCAGAAGCGCCGCATTAACGGCGACAATGCTGAGGATACGGCAGTTAATGCCGGATTCAGAGGCTCTAAATCCGGTCAACGGAAAAAGCCATTCAAAAGGAATCCTAGGGGCCCGTCCAGTTTGGACCGAATACTCGACCGCTTCTGCCAGATACATGGCACCCCCGAAAAAATGGCCAATCACACCAACAGGGATTGTTGGGTGTTCAAGCAGGCAGGCAAGTTAAATGCCGAAAACAAAGACAAGGGGCTGCATAGCGATGACGACGAGGAGCCCCCGCCGTCGAACAACAGTGGACAGAAGGGTTTTCCCCCAGAAGTGCGAACGGTGAACATGATATACGCAACCCACGTCCCCAAAAGGGAACAGAAGCGCGTGCTAAGGGACGTATACGCGGTAGAGCCAGTCGCCCCAAAGTTCAACCCATGGTCCTCCTGCCCGATCACCTTTGATCGAAGGGACCATCCCACTAGCATCTGTCATGGTGAATTTGCCGCATTGGTTCTAGACCCAATTATTGATGGATTTCATCTCACTAGAGTCCTTATGGACGGCGGCAGCAGCCTGAACCTGCTTTACCAGGATACAGTGCGGAAAATGGGCATAGATCCCTCGAGGATTAAGCCCACCAAAACAACCTTTAAAGGCGTAATACCAGGTGTAGAGGCCAACTCTACAGGCTCAGTCACACTTGGAGTGGTCTTCGAATCTCCGGATAATTTCCGAAGCGAGGAGTTAATCTTCGACATAGTCCCGTTCCGCAGTGGTTATCACGCACTGCTCGGGCGTACCGCATTCGCCAAGTTCAATGCGGTACCGCACTACGCATACCTTAAGCTCAAGATGCCAGGACCTCGAGGAGTAATTACAGTCAATGGAAACACCGAATGCTCCCTCCGAACGGAGGAGCACACGGCGGCCCTTGCAGCGGAAGTACAAAGCAGCCTCTCCAGGCAGTTCTCTACTTCGGCCATTAAACGACCGGACACCGTCAAGCGCGCCCGGAGTAACCCACAACAAGACCGCCTGGCACGATCCGAGCAGGCATAGCAATGCGGCCCCAACCCCAACCCTCGCAAAAAGGCGACGCCAGTACTTCACGTACATAACTACGCTCTAGAGATACCATGGGTACAGGTGGAGGGGCACCATCACGGCACGCCCGAAACGCGGCTTAAACCGTACCAGGGGCTGCCGATCTTTTAATTTTCTCTTACTTTCAAGACTCCATCCTTCGGAAGGCCTGTTCAGCAGTTCAATTGCCGCACAAATGATGCAAGAACCAGGGAAGCAGACAAGCCACGCCGCATCACGGAACTCCCAGGTGGTCTCTATCACGAGCAGTACACCTGTTCCGCATACTATTCCGCAGCTTGCCCCTGGAACGGACATGTTAAATAGTCCAACCTTCCACTTATCGCATTATTTGTATCGTTCTGCTTTGGCTGCAGCCCCTTTTCTAATAAATAATGCATAGCTTTTGTCTATCTCTG
>NC_041392.1:139969772-139995959 GCF_002162155.2 Triticum dicoccoides
TGTGTGTGTTACTTAACGACATGTTGCACCCGTACACGTTGGTACGAATACGCCAGGGGCTTTAGTACCCCTCAATATGGTGTAAGAAGTCCGAACACTTTAACAAGTGCGGCACCCCGAACTTATAGCATCATATGCATCGGCTCCGAATCATGTCTTGGGTCAATAGTTGGGTTTGCCCGGCTCCTATGTTTTGGTGCCTTACGTTCCGCTATATCGGCTAAGGTAGCACTAGGAGAACCACTGCGATTGTGCCCCAGTTGAGATGGGCCGAGCACCTTAGTGGAGAAAGCTAAAACTGACTGTCATGATGAGGCGAGAGCTGGTCGCTGTTCGAGAGGTCTTTCGAGTCCCTAAAGACTTATGCCGCTTAGGGCGAGGAGCCGGCTCTGTCCGGCCAAGGCATGGATAGCGCCTCGAACTCGGTCTTCCGAATACCAGGGGCTTCACCGAAATTTAAAATTATAGAATTCTATGGCTAAGTGAGAGTGTTCACGCATTATAGCCCGATTGCCTTGTTCGTTGGGCTGAACGCCTCCCTCGAAGGACCCAAACATGGGAAAAAGAGCGGTCAGGTTTATCCCCGAACACCCCAGCACTAGCGGCACGGGGGCAGAAGCCGACGACTCGCCATCTCTCATAATTGATAAACAGCCGCATAGAAGGTAATATTTTAAATTACAAACAGCATTGATTAGCGCATATGAACAAGTTTCCAGCGCACAGGACAAAACGAGCAAGTTTCACTCAAAAATTACATTCCTAGAACATTCATCCGCCACAAGGCAGGCACCCTTCAGAACATCCTTATTGTAATTCTCGGGCTTGCGATGCTCTTTCCCCGGCGGTGGCCTGTCCTTCACACGCTTCTCGGCATCCAGCTTGCCCCAGTGCACCTTAGCATGGGCAAGGGCCCTACGGGCACCTTCAATGCAGATGGAGCGCTTGATGACTTTGAGCCTTGGACAGGCCTCCACCAGCCGCCGCACCAGCCCGAAATAGCTCCCAGGCGAAGCCTCTCCAGGACACAGCTGGACCAAGAGGCCCTTCATGGCCTGTTCGGCCGCCTTGTGGAGCTCGACCAGCTGCTTCAGCTGGTCGCTCAGGGGTACAGGGTGTCCGGCCTTAGCATACTGAGACCAGAACACCTTCTTGGTCGAGCTTCCCTCCTTGGCTCGATATAATGCGACGGCATCGGATACACTCCGGGGAAGATCTGCGAACGCTCCTGGAGAACTCCGGATTCGGGTAAGTAACAAGTAACTCACGTTTATGTGTTTGCTTTGCATAAAGAATGCCTTACCCGCTGCTATTTTCTTCACCTCATCCAACTCCTGGAGGGTCTTTTGGGATTCGGCCTTGGCAGACTTGGCATTTTCAATATCTGCCGCGAGCTCGGACGCTCGCATCTTTGAGTCAAGCTCCAAACTCTCATGCTTTTTCATGAGAGCCTGGAGTTCTTGCCGTACCTTGCCAACCTCGGCCTCATATTTCTCCCGCTCGGTGCGCTCCGTGGAGACCCTCTTCTCGGCCTCGGCCAGCGCCTGCTTAAGGGTCGCCACCTCAGACGTGGCCCATACAATAGCCACGATAGTCCTGTCATTTTTTGCAATTGCACCATTTATATATATATATATATTTAAACAAGGTATCTCTTACCTTCCTTCTCCTCGAGCTGCTTCTTGGTACGCCCGAGCTCTTGCTCGGACTTCTCGAGGCTCTGCTTCAGCGTGTCCACTTCCGCAGTCAGTGTGGCGGACGCCAGCAGAGAAGCCTGCATACGCATATTGACTCCTTTTGTTAGACTCCTGCGAATTCTTTGATCCTCTATTCGGCTTTTCTTCCCGAACGCCCAACAGAGCATCAGGGCTACTGTCTATGCGGTAATATTATTCACACATTCTTTACTTACCTCAAAGCCTGTTAAAAGGCTAGTACAAGCTTCAGTCAGTCCGCTCTTGGCGGACTGAACCTTCTGGACCACCGCACTCATAATAGTGTGGTGCCCCTCGTCGATGGAGGCACCTTCGAGCACCTCCAACAGATTGTCCGGCGCCCCCGGTTGGACGGGGGTCACCGGCACGGTGGACTTGCTCCTCTTGGAAGGAGGTCCCCCGCCAGACTCTGGAACCTTTGAAGGTTCCGGAGCGGTGTCCGGCCTGGATCCGGACTTGGAGCCCTGGGGGGTTTCATCCCCTTTACTCCTGGAGTCCGGGATGTCGCCTTGCGGCGCCTCCAGGACCACCTCCTCCCGGCTTGGGACCTGTCGGGACAACACTTCGGTGTCGTCCGTAGGGCGGGGGGTGGAAGCCATCGGAAGCGAGTTCACATCCGACGAATCCAGTGAGCCGCTCGCCGACGCGTCGAGCCGGTCTTTGGGCGGGCTGCATAAACGTATTTGGCGTAAGGGAAAGCTGTGCAATAAACGAATACTATGAATTACTCCGGTATCCGGATACTTACGATTTTGCCAGGGGCTTGGCCCTGGGCTGCCACTCCTCTTCGCCATCGTCAGCGTCAGTGGAGTAGTCCGGAGGAAGGGTTTTCCCCTTCTTGGACCCTCCAGCCTCCCCAGAGAGGGCGGCCTTCCTTTTCCTCTCTCCTCCCGCTGGAGGGGGAGAGGTCTCTTCTTCTTCCCCCTCGTCTTCACGAGAGGAATGCGCCTCGGAACCGCCGGATGATGGATCCGACACCTCCTGGTGCCGGGCACTCTTTTGAGTCCCCATGGCCTTTGTCGCGGCCTTCTTCTCCGGCACCACATAGGGTGCCGGAACCAGCAGCTTCGCCAAGCGAGCGTCCGCTGGGCCTTCGGGCAAAGGAGCCGGACAGTTGATCTGTCCGGACGTCACCTGCCAATCCTGTCAAAGGTAAGGGAGCTTAGATCCCACAGGGAGTCAAACTATGGAAAACGGATACCCTGTAAAAGGAAAAAACAACTTACCGCATGAGCGTGACGCTGTGTATTGAATCCATGATCCTTAGTAGCGGATGCGGGGGCCTCGACGCCCTTGAAAAGCACCTTCCAGGCATCTTCTTACGTCGTGTCGAAGAGCCTGCTCAGAGTTTGGTGCCGTGCCAGGTCGAACTCCCACAGGGTGAAAGCACGTTGTTCACACAGGAGGATCAGGCGAATGAGCATAACCGGGATTACGTTGACAAGTTTGAGCTTCTTGTCCACCAGGGTTTGGATGCATGTTTGGAGTCCGGTCAGCTCTCCTTTCTTACCCCACGACAGGCCCGTCTCCTTCCAGGAGGTGAGCCGCATAGGGGGTCCGGATCAAAACTCGGGGGATGCGACCCATTCGGGGTCGCGTGGCTCGGTGATGTAAAACCACCCCGATTGCCACCCCTTCAGGGTCTCCACAAAGGAGCCCTCGAGTATGGTTGCCGCGCATGCAGACCATGGCGCCTCCGCACTCTGCCTGGTTGCCGCGCACCACCTTCGGCTTGACATTGAAAGTCTTGAGCCATAGGCCGAAATGGGGGCGGATGCAGAGGAAGGCCTCGCACACGGCGATAAACACCGAGATGTTGAGGACGAAGTTTGGGGCCAGATCGTGGAAATCCAGGACGTAGTAGAACATGAGCCCCCGGACAAATGGGTGAAGAGGGAAGCCCAGTCCACGGAGGAAATGGGGAAGGAACACCACCCTCTCATGGGGCCTAGGGGTGGGGATGAGCTGCCCCTTTTTGGGAAGCCGGTACGTGATGTCGTTAGACAGGTATCCGGCCTTCCTCAGCTTTTTGATATGTCCCTTCGTGACAGAGGAGACCATCCACTTGCCTCCTGCTCCGGACATGGCTGGAGAAGGTTGAGGTGTGAGTGCGGACTTGGGCGCTGGAGCTCGAGTGCGCAAGAATGGATAGGCAAAGGAGGAAGAAGGCGTAGGTGGAAAGGTGGATCCTTATCCCCTTATATGGGTGGACACAACTACATGTCCCCACCAGCCTAGTAAAACCCGCTTATCTCCAAGCGCCGTAATCAATGGCGCGGTTGGGTTACCCACGCCCGTATTGATGAGAATCCCGGAATAAGGGGACACGGTCTCTGCTTTGACAAGACATGCCAAGGAAACCGCCTCGCATAACGCGCTGAGGTGGGATAATGAAATGACTCGGATGAAGGCTTGGCCGTGGTGTGTCGCACTACGGAATACGTCAGCAGATTAGAATTGTGTAAATATTGTTCTCTCTATGGCAATATGTGGAAACTTGTTTTGAAGAGCCGGACACTATCTTCGTGTTCAAAATCTTCTATGGAGTACTTGGAGGAGGAACCCGCCTTGCACTACCGAAGACAAACTGCGCACCGGACTCGTCATTATTGAAGCCTGGTTCAGGGGCTACTGAGGGAGTCCTGGATTAGGGGGTGTCCGGATGGCCGAATTATACCTTCAGCCGGACTCCTGGACTGTGAAGATACAAGATCGAAGACTTCGTCCCGTGTCTGGATAGGCCTTTCCTTGGCGTGGAAGGCAAGCTTGGCGATACGGATATACAGATCTCCTACCATTGTAACCGACTTTGTGTAACCCTAACCCTCTCCGGTGTCTATATAAACTGGAGGGTTTTAGTCCGTAGGACAACATAGACAACAGACAATCATACCATAGGCTAGCTTCTAGGGTTTAGCCTCTCCGATCTCGTGGTAGATCTACTCTTGTACTACCCATATCATCAATATTAATCAAGCAGGACGTAGGGTTTTACCTCCATCGAGAGGGCCCGAACCTGGGTAAAACTTCGTGTCCTTGCCTCCTGTTACCATCCGGCCTAGACGCACAGTTCGGGACCCCCTACCCGATATCCGCCGGTTTTGACACCGACAGCGGTGGTTCCTGTTCGCCTCCGTCTTCGTCGTCCATACCGTCGAAGTCTTCGGAGTCGAAGTCGAGCATGTCGGTTAAGTCATCGACAGTGGCTACTAAGTGGGTGGTGGGTGGGCAGCGAATTTCTTTGTCGTCTGCATCCCATTCTAGCCGGACATAGTTCAGCCAAGGTTCTCCTGACAGGGAGAGAGACCATAATGAATTTAGCACATCTACGAAAGGTGAGTGCTGAAAGATATCCGCGGAGGTGAACTCCATGATCGGCGCCCAGTCGGACTCGACGGGAATGGACGTGAGCGGCTCGGAGTCCGTGGCCGGAGATGAATCCAGTGGTTCAGTGACACGACTCTCGTAAGGGGTGAAGTCAGTATCCGGCTCTATCGCCACTAAGAGTGCGGCCTCCATGGCGGGGTCCATCCCTCCGTTCTCCGATGGCGCGACGTGCTCCAGATTGATGGCCGGAGTGGTTGCGGATGCGATCTCCTGAACATTATCCGACGGCAGAGTTACGTCATGCTCGTTGCGACTGTGCGACGCGTCCGACATGGGCTTGAATCTGTCGAAGATCAAGTCTCCGCGGATGTCGGCCGTGTAGTTCAAGTTTCCAAATCTGACCTGATGGCCAGGGGCATAGCTCTCGATCTGCTCCAGATGGCCAAGCGAATTGGCCCGCAGTGCGAAGCCGCCAAATACGAAGATCTATCCGAGGAGGAAAGCCTCACCCTGGACCGCATCGCTAGCGATGATCGATGGAGCTATCAAGCCTTATGGTGACGACACAGTGGAACTGTCAATGAAAGCACCAATGTTGGTGTCAAAACCGGCGGATCTCGGGTAGGAGGTCCCGAACTGTGTGTCTAAGGCGGATGGTAACAGGGGGCAGGGGACACGATGTTTACCCAGGTTCGGGCCCTCTTGATGGAGGTAATACCCTACGTCCTGCTTGATTGTTCTAGATAATATTAGTACAAGAGTTGATCTACCACGAGATCAAAGAGGCTAAACCCTAGAAGCTAGCCTATGGTATGATTGTATGTTGTCCTACGGACTAAAACCCTCCGGTTTATATAGACACCGGAGGGGGCTAGGGTTACACAAGGTCGGTTACAAAGGAGGAGATATACATATCCGTATTTCCTAGCTTGCCTTCCACGCCAAGTAGAGTCCCATCCGGACACGGGACGAAGTGTTCAATCTCGTATCTTCATAGTCCAACAGTCCGGCCAAAGGATATAGTCCGGCTGTCCGGAGACCCCTAATCTAGGACTCCCTCACTCCCACTAACTTTCTTGTAAATACAGGCTTCTCCAAAAGTCTGTATAAAACCATATGCTTTGATCACACTAGCAAAATGTTTATTCCAACTCCGAGAGGCTTGCACCAGTACATAAATGGATCGCTGGAGCTTGCACAATTTGTTAGCACCCTTTGGATCAATTAAACCTTCATGTTGCATCATATACAACTCTTCTTCCAGAAATCCATTCAGGAATGCAGTCTTTACACCCATTTGCCAAATTTCATAATCATAAAATGCGACAATAGCTAACATGATTCGGACGGACTTAAGTATTGCTACGGGTGAGAACGTCTCATCGTAGTCAACTCCTTGAACTTGTCGAAAACCTTTTGCAAAAAGTTGAGCTTTGTAGACAGTATCATTTCCATCAGCGTATGTCTTCTTCTTGAAGATCCATTTATTCTTGATGGCTTGCCGATCATCGGGCAAGTCAACCAAAGTCCACACCTTGTTCTCATACATGGATCCCATCTCAGATTTCATGGCCTCTAGCCATTTCGCGGAATCTGGGCTCATCATCGCTTCCTCATAGTTCGTAGGTTCATCATGGTCTAGTAACATGACCTCCATAATAGGATTACCGTACCACTCTGGTGTGGATCTTACTCTGGTTGACCTACGAGGTTCGGTAGTAATTTGATCTGAAGTTTCATGATCATCATCATTAGCTTCCTCACTAATTGGAGTAGGTGTCACAGGAACCGGTTTCTGTGATGAACTAGTTTCCAATAAGGGAGCGGGTACAGTTACCTCATCAAGTTCTACTTTCCTCCCACTCACTTCTTTCGAGAGAAACTCCTTCTCTAGAAAGGATCCATTCTTAGCAACAAAAGTCTTGCCTTCGGATCTGTGATAGAAGGTGTACCCAACTTTTTTTTTGGGTATCCTATGAAGACACATTTCTCTGATTTGGGTTCGAGCTTATCGGGTTGAAGCTTTTTCACATAAGCATCGCAGCCCCAAACTTTAAGAAACAACAACTTTGGCTTCTTGCCAAACCATAGTTCATAAGGAGTCGTCTCAACAAATTTAGATGGTGCCCTATTTAACGTGAATGCAGCCGTCTCTAAAGCATAACCCCAAAATGATAGCGGTAAATTAGTAAGAGACATCATAGATCACACCATATCTAGTAAAGTACGATTACGGCATTCAGACACACCATTACGCTGTGGTGTTCCGGGTGGCGTGAGTTGCGAAACTATTCCGCATTGTTTCAAATGACGACTAAACTCGTAACTCAAATATTCTCCTCCATGATCAAATCGTAGAAACTTTATTTTCTTGTTACTATGATTTTCCACTTCACTCGGAAATTCCTTGAATTTTTCAAATGTTTTAGACTTATGTTTCATCAAATAGATATACCCATATCTGCTCAAATCATCTATGAAGGTGAGAAAATAATGATATCCGCCACGAGCCTCAATATTCATCGGACCACATACATCAGTATGTATAATTTCCAACAAATCAGTTGCTCGCTCCATTCTTCCGGAGAACGGTGTTTTAGTCATCTTGCCCATGAGGCATGGTTCGCAAGTACCAAGTGATTCATAATCAAGTGATTCCAAAAGTCCATCAGAATGGAGTTTCTTCATGCACTTTACACCAATATGACCCGAACGGCAGTGCCACAAATAAGTTGCACTATCATTATCAACTCTGCATCTTTTAACTTCAATACTATGAATATGTGTATCTTCACTATCGAGATTCAAAAAGAATAGACCACTCTTTAAGGGTGCATGACCATAAAAGATATTACTCATATAAATAGAACAACCATTATTCTCTGATTTAAATGAATAACCGTCTCGCATTAAACAAGATCCAGATATAATGTTCATTCTCCACGCTGGCACCAAATAACAATTATTTAGGTCTAAAACTAATCCCGAAGGTAGATGTAGAGGTAGCGTGCCGACCGCGATCACATCGACTTTGGAACCATTTCCCACGCGCACCGTCACCTCATCCTTTGCTAAACTTTGCTTAATTCGTAGTCCCTATTTTGAGTTGCAAATATTAGCAACAGAACCAGTATCAAATACCCAGGCAATACTGCGAGAATTAGTAAGGTACACATCAATAACATGTATATCACATATACCTTTGTTCACCTTGCCATCCTTCTTATCCGCCAAATACTTGGGGCAGTTTCGTTTCCAGTGACCAGTCTGTTTGCAGTAGAAGCAGTCCGTCTCAGGCTTAGGTCCAGACTTGGGTTTCTTCTCCTGAACAACAACTTGTTTGCCGTTCTTCTTGAAGTTCCCCTTCTTCTTCCCTTTGCCCTTTTTCTTGAAACTGGTGGTCTTGTTGACCACCAACACTTGATGCGCCTTCTTGATTTCTACCTCCGCGGCCTTTAGCATTGCGAAGAGCTCGGGAATCATCTTATCCATCCCTTGCATGTTATAGTTCATCACGAAGCTCTTGTAGCTTGGTGGCAGTGATTGAAGAATTCTGTCAATAACACTATCATCCGGAAGATTAACTCCCTGTTGAATCAAGTGATTGTTATACCTAGACATTCTGAGTATATGCTCACTGACAGAACTATTCTCCTCCATCTTGCAGCTGTAGAACTTATTGGAGACTTCATATCTCTCAATCTGGGCATTTGCTTGAAATATTAACTTCAACTCCTGGAACATCTCATATGCTCCATGACGTTCAAAACGTCGTTGAAGTCCCGGTTCTAAGCCGTAAAGCATGGCACACTGAACTATCGAGTATTCATCAGCTTTGCTCTCCTAGACGTTCATAACATCTAGAGTTGCTCCTGCAGTAGGTTTGGCACCTAGCGGTGCTTCCAGGATGTAATTCTTCTGTGCAGTAATGAGGATAATCCTCAAGTTACGGACCCAGTCCGTGTAATTGCTACCATCATCTTTCAACTTTTCTTTCTCAAGGAACGCATTAAAATTTAACGGAACAACAACACAGGCCATCTATATACAACAGCATAGACATGCAAAATACTATGAGGTACTAAGTTCATGATAAATTAAAGTTCAGCTAATCAAATTATTAAAGAACTCCCACTTAGATATACATCCCTCTAATCATCTAAGTGATCACGTGATCCACATCAACTAAACCATGTCCGATCATCATGTGAGATGGAGTAGTTTTCAATGGTGAACATCATTATGTTGATCATATCTTCTATATGATTCATGCTCGACCTTTCGGTCTCTAGTGTTCTGAGGCCATATCTGCATATGCTAGGCTCATCAAGTTTAACCCGAGTATTCTACATGTGCAAAACTGGCTTGCACCTGTTGTATGTGAACGTAGAGCTTATCACACCCGATCATCACGTGGTGCCTCAGCATGACGAACTTTCACAATGGTGCATACTCAGGGAGAACACTTGTACCTTCAAATTTAGTGAGAGATCATCTTATAATGCTACCATCGATCTAAGCAAAATAAGATGCATAAAAGATAAACATCTCATGCAATCAATATAAGTGATATGATATGGCCATCATCATCTTGTGCTTGTGATCTCCATCTCCGAAGCACCGTCATGATCACCATCATCACCGGTGCGACACCTTGATCTCCATCGTAGCATCATTGTCGTCTTGCCAAATATTGCTTCTACGACTATCGCTACCGCTTAGTGATAAAGTGAAGCCATTACAGGGCGATTGCATTGCATACAATAAAGCGACAACTCGGCTACAAAACATGATCATCTCATACAATAAAATATAGCATCATGTTTTGTTGTTGCAAGTTTTACGATCTAAGCAAAAACAAGTTAGACGTCCTCTACTTTGTTTTGCAAGTTTTACGTGGCTGCTACTGGCTGAGCAAGAACCGTTCTTACCTACGCATCAAGGACCAGGCGTAGCAACACTTGATTCAACTAAAGTTGGAGAAATTGACACCCGCCAGCCACCTATGTGCAAAGCACGTCGGTAGAGCCAGTCTCGCGTAAGCGTATGCGTAATGTCGGTCCGGGACGCTTCATCCAACAGTACGGCCGAACCAAAGTGTGACATGCTGGTAAGCAGTATGACTTGTATCGTCCACAACTCACTTGTGTTCTACTCGTGCATATAACATCTACGCATAAACCTGGCTCGGATGCCACTGTTGGGGAACGTAGTAATTTCAAAAAAAATTCCTACGCACACACAGGATCATGGTGATGCTTAGCAACGAGAGGGGAGAGTATGTCCACGTACCCTCATAGACCGAAAGCGGAAGCGTTAGCACAATGCAGTTGATGTACTCGTACGTCTTCACGATCCGACCGATCCAAGTACCGAACGTACGGCACCTCCGAGTTCAGCACACGTTCAGCTCGATGACGTCCCACGAACTCCGATCCAGCAGAGCTTCACGGGAGTGTTTCGTCAGCACGACGGCGTGATAACGGTGATGATGATGCTACCGACGCAGGGCTTCACCTAAGCACTACTACGGTATGATCGAGGTGGATTGTGGTGGAGGGGGGCACCACACACGGCTGGGAGAGATCAACAGATCAACTTGTGTGTCTAGAGGTGCCCCCCTGCCCCCGTATATAAAGGATCAAGGCGGGGAGGCCGGCCGGCCCCTGTAGGCGCGCCAATAGGAGGAGTCCTCCTCCTAGTAGGAGTAGGACTCCCCTCTTTCCTACTCCTACTAGGAGGGGGAAAGGAAGGGGGAGGGAGAAGGAAAGGGCCCCTCCTTTCCTAGTCCAATTCGGACTAGAGGGGGAGGGGCATGCGGCCTGCCCTAGGCCAGCCCTCTCTCTCTCCACTAAGGCCCATAAGGCCCACTCTTTCTCCCGGGGAGGTTCCGGTAACCCTCCGACACTCCAGTTTTCTCCGAAACTACCCGGAACACTTCCGGTGTTCGAATATAGTCGTCCAATATATCGATCTTTAGGTCTTGACCATTTCGAGACTCCTCATCATGTCCGTGATCATATCTGGGACTCCGAAGTACCTTCGGTACATCAAAACACAAAAACTCATAATATCGATCGTCACCGAACTTTAAGCGTGCGGACCATACGGGTTCGAGAACTATGTAGACATGACCGAGACACGTCTCCGGTCAATAACCAATAGCGGAACCTGGATGCTCATATTGTCTCCGACATATTCTACGAAGATCTTTATCAGTCAAACCGCATAACAACATACGTTGTTCCCTTTGTCATCGGTATGTTACTTGTCCGAGATTCGATCGTCGGTATCTCAATACCTAGTTCAATCTCGTTACTGGCAAGTCTCTTTACTCATTCGGTAATACATCATCCCGCAACTAACTCATTAGTTACAATGCTTGCAAGGCTTATAGTGATGTGCATTACCGAGTGGGCCCATAGATACCTCTCCGACAATCGGAGTGACAAATCCTAATATTGATCTATGCCAACTCAACAAGTACCATCGGAGACACCTGTAGAGCACCTTTATAATCACCCAGTTACGTTGTGACATTTGGTAGCACACAAAGTGTTCCTCCGGTAATCGGGAGTTGCATAACCTCACAGTCATAGGAACATGTATAAGTCATGAAGAAAGCAATAGCAGTAAACTAAACGATCAAGTGCTAAGCTAACAGAATGGGTCAAGTAAATCACATCATTCTCCTAATGATGTGATCCCGTTAATCAAATGACAACTCATGGCTATGGTTAGGAAACTTAACCATCTTTGATTAATGAGCTAGTCAAGTAGAGGCATACTAGTGACACTCTGTTTGTCTATGTATTCACACATGTACAAAGCTTCCGGTTAATACAATTCTAGCATGAACAATAAACAATTATCATGATATGAGGAAATAAATAATAACTTTATTATTTCTTCTAGGGCATATTTCCTTCACTATCATGCCTACGCACATCTGATTCTCCTGCCGACGAATGTGCTGGTTTATCTCCTGGATGAAAGCTGCAATGGACCTGTCCCTCCTGGTGCTGACTATCTCCCATTGCTCATCTCGGCGTCCACATATTTGGTAGATAGTATCCTTGAGATCCTTATGATAAACTTCGCCAATGCGTCCCATGGCGATGTGGGCTGCCATGCTCTTTCCTAGACTCCAGGTTGGTGCATCAAAGGAAAACTCTATGGGTTCAGTGACTGGCGTGAATGCCCTTCCTGGGACTTGAACTCGAATCATCTAGCGCTCCTCTTCTGGTAAAGTGGCGGTGTAGGTCCCGGTGAAGCTTGGTATTCCGATGTTCAGGTACTTAGTGATTTCCTTCAAGTGTCGTCCAAAGGGTGTGTCTTCATCCGGTTGTGTAAACTTGTTCCTTAAGTCTGCCATCCTAAAGAGTAGAAAATGGAGAGGAGTCAGAAATGAGTAGAGAAGAGTGACCTATGGCTCGTCTTAGTGGTCGTGTCCTACATTCAGCGTGTGCTCTAATACCATCTTGTAGCGACCTGACCTCAGACGGTCAAATCTCTGTGTTCAGTGTCATCCCTGGATCGGTAATGCTGACACACACAGTACTTGAATGGATTTATAACAGAGTAGCAATCACACACTTATTACATCGAATGTCTCAAGAGAGAACTTATTACAATAAATGTGGCTTAAGGCCATCTAAATAAGATAACAATGGAAGGCTTGGAAGATAAAGTGAGTCCATCAACTCCAACAGCATAGCTGAGTGCATGACAACGACCAAGCGCACCTTACTCCTCATCTGAAAAGTCTACAACATGATATGTTGCAGCCCGTAATGGGTCAGCACATGGAATATACTGGCAATATAACACATTAGAGAAATGAATAGATAAATGCTATCACTACATGCATATGTGGCTGGTGGAGGCTCTATGGTTATAATGTTTTGTGAAAAGCCAGTTTTTTTCCTACAACAAAGGAATAAATTTTATTTAACTATCATGGTGGTTGAAACATCATTGAGAAGGTTCCTCCAACTCAATCCCAATTAAAGTAGTCATTAACATCCCAACAAATTAATTTAGAGTGATGAAATCAAACCAATAATTCAAGTACCAGATACTCAAGATGTCCATAACCGGGGACACGCCTACCATGATTAGTTTGTACACTCTGCATAGGTTTGCGCACTTTTCCCCACAAGACTCGATCTCCTCCGTTGGATTTCTCGCACTACATGGTGTTTGAGAAACGGATGACCGAGACACAATCTTTTAAAAGCATTAACTCTTTACTCTTGGTAGACAGTTACACCTACTTTCACTCTACATCTGCTAGCCTACCACTGAAAGAGGTCACACAACATACTCAACTATGCCAGAGCCCATAATGGCTTGTGGTTGCACACGGAAGTTTCTAGCATGAATAATCTTATGATCCCTTTGAGCCTGGGTGGCGGACCGTAGGATGATCACACGGGTACTCCGGGATATCCTAGGACAACACTGGATTCTCCATGTGCCCACAACCAATCCACCCAGATGTGTATTAAAGTTGCCACCTTAAGTTGAACCATTAATTAACAACTCACATCTATCATGGATACACTCAAACTCAAACCACGTCTATGAGCATAGCATGGCAATATAAGCATAACGTAGAAGTAACTCTCAAGGGTTTGATAATAAAATAGGTAATAGGTTCCACATCATCATCTACTTCCCAGTACCCACAAGTTAATAACATCCTAATCATGAAGTGTTTGAGGATTCTAACTAATGCATAAAACTGGGTATGAAAAGAGTATGATCAATGTGTTACTTGCCTTGCTGACGATCTGCAAATCCTAAAGACTCGTAGTAGCACGCTTCGCACTCTGGGAATTCTATCGCAAACAAACAATAGCATACATAAACAATCAAGCAAAGATGCACTGGTAAAACTCAAATAAGAAGATCTAACTAGAAAGTTCAACTGAAGAACTCCGGTTTGCAAAAAGAATCAAATCAAACGGAGCAACGAAACTCAAACCATGAAAGAAACAAGATCCATTTACTAATCTGGACTAAAGTCAAATTTTGTAGTTCCAAAATCTTGTTCAAGTTGGTTAAACAGAAAGAGGGCTTCGAGACGAAGATCTATGCGCTTGTTTCACCTGATTTGGATGAACAAGCGAAAAGATAAACTAAAACAAAGATCAGGGCAGAAATCGCGATCGAAAATAATCGCGGGAAAACACTAGAAAAAAAAACGAGACGAACATGCTAACGAATGAATGTTCGTTGTCTCCGGCTAACTGATGAACAATGTTCGTTAAAACGAACTTACGGACTAACGTCCGCTAAACAACTAAACCGAGAAAACCGAACCGATAAAATAAAAAAACGCATCTAGGTTTAAAAACCGGTTTTTACCTAAAACCAAAAAAACCTGCGGCTCGGAGTGGATCGGGAACGGCGGCGGCTCCGGTGAGGCGAGGCAGGGCGGGTCGCGACGGCGTGCGGCGCGCAGGCCGCGGCGGAGTGGCGCGGGCAGCGGCGGAGCGCGGGTAGCAGCGACGGCGGAGGGCTGCAACGGCGGCAGCACTCGGGAGGCGGCGGCGGCTCCGGCTTGGGGCTCTAGGGAGGGCCCCGGGTCGGCTTTTAAAGGGGGGAGGTGGCGGCTTGGGGGAGGGGCGACGGGGTGGCGTCGGCGGCGGCTCGGACTCCCTCGAGGAGTCCGGCTCGGGGACGAAGGCGACGTCGGCGACGGAGTGGGCCGGCTGGGCTTTCGGCCCAGTCGGTCCGAAGCAAAACTTTTTAAAAAAAATTGATTTCGCCAGAAAAATTCTAGAAAAATAAAATAAAAATCTAAAAATACCAAAACAAATTTTCACCGTCTAAATAGAATATTTAGAACAAAGTGAGCATTTTCTTGGCCCTAAAATACAATTTGAAAAATGCATATTTTTTTCTAATTCAAATAAAATTGCAATAAAATTCAAATAAAATTATTTATTTGATTTTAGTATTTTTCTTCCAATATTTCATTCATTTTGGAGAAGTCATATTATCTCCTCTAATATATTTTAATATGAAATATTTTCGGAAAGGAAAAATAATTAAAACCAAATGATCCTTATTTCGATATTTGAAAAAAAATCAAATATGAAAAACATGAAATCCCCAACTCTCTCCGTGGGTCCTTGAGTTGCTTAGAATTTCGAGGATCGCAACACGAAATGCAATAAAATATGATATGCATGGATGCCCTATGTATAACATTCCAAATTGAAAATTTGGGATGTTACAGTAACACTTGTTGCAACAGAAGCATGCACATTATTTTTGTTTTGATTGATCCTCTTGGGAACCCATGTCATGTTCTTCTTTCTCAGCTCTTGTGCACTGAGATTTTGTAATTTCATTTTTTTCCAATACGATAAGCCGAGAGGGCATCTCGGTTGTGATTCTTGTTTTGACCAATGACAATTCCTTTTTGTCCTTGTGCACTCTCAACTTCTTTTCTTCAGATTTGGCACTTTGACTCTCAATAATTGGTTGCTTTGTCTCATTGCCTTTAGTAGCCAATGTCAACACTTTAATTGGCTCTTTTTCATTTGAGGTCAAATCTGAAGTTGCACTCTTACGACCATCTCTTTTAACACGGTAAACTTGCTTGACCACCTCTTTCTTCTTCCTTGAGCTCTGGACCGATTCCTTATGATTGAAACGGTCTTTAACATGTGATTTCTCAAATGTTGATCTTCTCGGAGCTGCATAATATTGGTGAGATGGTCTAAAATAAGATGGAGAATGTGTCCTTGTATCATACATGTCCCATGATGGATATGGGTCTATATGGGATAGGGAGGCATCCACGACATTGGCATTGGCGGCCCAAAATAAGGATATGAAAATGTTGCATTAAAATTCTCACTATGCCAATACCGATCCTCATATTTGCGCCTTGGGGTGATCTTGGTTTCTTTGCATGATTTGGCCGATAAGTATTCTTCTCTTCACTCTTCTTTTGATATTTATCCAATAGTTCAGCGAAGGTGATTTTTGATCTCTTACACTTGCGCTTATTTCGCCCTTTGTTTTGTTTTGGATTTTCTTGCCGCCCCCCAGTCCTTGGCATCTCCCTTGTAGCTTTGATGGAATTCTCACCCTCAAGATTATGTTCATTATGCTCTTCAACAACTTCTTTACTTGAAAGCTTTATCCCATCAGCTGCAATTTTTACCTTCTCTTTAAATGGATCGGCTTGAAGTAGCTGATGAAAAACTTTCTGCCATCGAGACCAATCGGAATAGACTGGTCATCTCTCGGTTTCTTAACAAATTTCAATCGTCCTTTATCAATGGCCGATTTAACTATTTGACGAAACATATTGCAATACTCAAAATTATGTTTGAACGAATGATGCAACCTACAATACATTCGTCATTGAATTGATGTCTTGACATGGTGACCAAGAATTCTTATGTAATTAATTTTCAGCAACAAATCAAATATCTGATCACACATGCTTGAATTGAAGGTAAACTTTTTATTTTCTATCCGATCTTGTTGTGAGAACGGCTTTGGAGTTAAGCAAACAAATGGTTCAAATTTTGCATTACACCATTCGGCTATGCATTGTGTTTTCCACTCTATATCCAATATCTTTGGGTAAGATATTATACTAGCATCGGTTTCTCAACAGAATTTAACCTTGGCTTTAAATGTATAAAATGAAAATATTTAGAACATACATGTCTCAATTGAGACCAAGCATAAGCCAAGTAAGAAATAAGCAAAGCTACCCAATTTGATATGAACTTTAGATAAAGCAATGGGAAAAGCTTTGGCTGTAGTAATAAGTCACTATGGTATCTTTGAATGGTACAATATATTGACCGATATGCTTAGTAACAATTTTATTGCTAACAAGTAAATTACCCTTCATCATTGGTCCTTCAAAATTACTTATGAGTATTTTCTAATAGTTGCATCAACAATAAAGTTCTGACTGGATCTGAAAATAGGTAAATTACTTGCTAAATATACCTCTTCGAATATGTTGGGAGAGCATGATTGTGGTGTGACTTGAACAATATCTTGCTCCACCTTTGGATGGCTCCCCAATGCCTCTTCATCATCTTTTTCTTGATTCCGTGCATCATTACATTTAAGATTTTTGTCGGCCGAACTTTGTTCGGCTACTTGTTCTTGTCATTGAAGTTCATCAATTTCTATGGCACGGAACTCATAGGGCAGGAAGTAGGTTCCATTAACTTCAGAAAAATCAAGCATGGTTGTTTTGCTATGCTTGCCATGCCTTTTTCTCAATAATTCTTGCCTCTTTGGATTTGATGGGTTCGGAATATATACTACTTGATTCGGCCTTTTCAACTGAAGCACTTTCATGTTCCGAATCATCCTACTTTTCATTGATACTACCAATTGGCAATGCTTCTTTTATCTGAGACAATTCTTTTTCTATTTGTTTCTAGCGGCGAGCAACAAAATTGGCTTTAAGCTTTTTCCCAATTTCAGCCCACTCCGGATATGATTGCCCCCAATGCTTTTCGATTCTTTTGGCAATGGCACACGGGTGTTGCCAAAATTTTGCAATTGTGTAGGGGGTGTATAATATGATGTAGTACTAGGTGAAGGCATATGCATTGTTGTAAAACCATATTTTTGCTCGCCAATTTTATTAATTGGCAAAGATTCATCTTCTTGCAAAACCCTTGCTTTTATTGGGGCATAATCAAGAAATAGCCCCTTTTCATGTTGTTCAAGGCAAAGATCACTAATCCTCTTACTTTGGGCCAAACTCTTCAATGCAGCCACCACTACCTGATCTTCTACAATATTGGGCACAATCGCTCCTGTAAAATTTACATTTATTCGGCTATGACCAGGACGGTGTGAAGGCGAATTATGAACATCTATAGTTGTGTATGGTGCTAAAAAATTATTGTCATTAGGTGTAGCATATGACGGTTGAGAATAACTGGCCGAATAGCTAGTAGTAACATGGCCAATTCACTCGTTCATCGGCATGGTTGGATTAGTATATTGCACATTACTTGCTGATGAATAAAAGGGTAAAACACTTTCTTGCATGGCATTGGAAATTCTAACATGAGGTGTTTCAAATTTATTAACCGAACTCACCATGTTGTTCATCGGCATATGGATTTGTGGGGTTGCCGATGCATGAGAGTTAGAATACATATGTTGTATGTTGCTAAAATCATAAATATTTGAAGCATGAAGATTGTTTTGCATCAGCCCTTGCGCATAATTAGATGCATGATTGATAAAACTAGGGCTAGCCAATACATTATGCTCATTAGGTGATCTAGCAACAACATATGAATTATTTGCATCTACAAAGGGGAATTTGGTATTCATATTACCTTTGTAGATTGCACCAACTTGATGATGATCTCTTCGTAGCAAGAACGGGCTGAAGACCGTTCAAAGCTTCATCCCCAGCGGAGTAGCCAAAAGATGTGTTCGCACACGAACACATCACCGTGTACCTCCAATGCCGACGATGATGCACCGCAGCTCACGTCGAAGGAGACCCATCCGGAAGCGCGGTACGCAAGCAATCCGGCGGGTGCTTTTCAGGACCCGAAACACCATGCGCCCGGGAGGGACCCCGTATCGACGCGCAGCGGCTATGGGCTGCCCTAGGTCGGTTCGCCCGCCCCTAGAGCCTTGAGGATCGCTGCCCTTCAATGAAGAACGAACGAAGAACGAGAGAGAAAGAATAAGGAAGAGGTGTAAAACTAGGGTAAAAAATAGATTGATTGTTCGATTGTGTGTTGTTCAATCGGCCGTCACCCCTTAGGTATATAAGAGGCGGCTGGACTTCCCATGCAATGAAAATGTTGGATTCACGTCCAAAACCCTAGTAAAATTCGGATTGGTTTTGTCCGAACTTTCCAAAACTGTTCGGTTTAAACTGGCTGCACCTTGCGGGTAATTTTTGAGGTGGTAAACGACCTCGGATGAAAATGAGCGGAAAAAAAATCTTTACCATTTCGACAAGATGAACAACTTTCATGTTGAACTTTTTTTATCAGATATCATCCTGAGGGTCAAATCGCTCACGCAAAACAGGATATTATTCACGCTACCCACCAAACAGGGTGTCTGGTGGGGCGCGCCATTTTTTGCCTCCTGACAGGGATGTATTCTGATGGCTCTAATTTTTGCATATGAACTCGGATTGGGACAATTTTATATCAAAATCAACCTTTTTGACGAGACGCACAACTTTCATGTTGAAACATTTTCCATTTGAGGTCGTCTTAGGGGCGTAATCAGCTAAATAGTGTTATGAATACAAAATCTCAGTACTTTGAACACAACTTCGGCCTTAGAGATGAGATCGGATGGCTATGGTCCAAATGTCAAAGTTTCTCCTTTTGACAATACAGAACTTTCTCACTTTGAGCACTTTTCTATTTTAGGCCATCTTAATTTTGTTTTTGACCATGCCAAAATCTGGTGTCAACATATGCCCCCCTGTTTTTTGGCAAAGCTTGTGTGCCGAAAAATAACTTGCACATAGCTTATTCTAAGGACGATGTCAACACTCCATCGGCCATTTTGCATGTTCTTAGGACGATAAGTATATATCGGCCATTGCTTGTTTGAACCTCTTGATGCAAACTTAGGCAAAAACTTCTCAACTTCTATAACAATCCGATGATAAGGTTTCATAGATCAAAACCACCCTCCGAACCATATTGTTCACCATTTCGCTAGGGTTTTGCAGATAATCAGAAATAACAACTTTCCGGTTAAGCTAGTCTAGTAGAGGCTTTCTAGGGACACAATGTTTTGTCTATGTATCCACACATGTATCAAGTTTTCGGTTAATACAATTCTAGCATGAATAATAAACATTTATCATGGTATAAGGAAATATAAAACAATAACTTTATTATTGCCTCTAGGGCATATTTCCTTCACGCGGGACTCCAATCCAAAGGGACACTGCTGGGATACTTCATAGCTGGCACACTAGATGTCCATGGCTACAACTTCTCCTGCATCCGTCATGATTAGCCAAGTGAGTACTTTGAATGTACTCACAAGCACACAAACAATCCAAAAGCAAGCAATCAAAAAAGAACATGGCAACAATAGGAAACAGGTTAAAGACATAAAAGAAAGCATAATAGCTAGCTAGAAAATAGTTCTCCTAGACTACTCATTTAACAGTCCAAAGTCTATCTTTAAGCATGATTCCCAATCATCCGTCTTAACTCTCAAGGCTACCTTGAAGTCTATCCATTCCTGCCAACTAAACATGAATACAACACTTGCGTAGTTTAATTTGGACATGGTCTTGATCATATAGTGTGACTTCATATGAAGTGTGTACCATTATGAGGGAATCGGCTATTCGGATAGATTTGAAACCCTGCAGAGGTTGTACACTTTACCCACAGCACGGGAAGTCTGGCAAAACCCGCTTACAACATGTCACTCTTATCGTATCACCAACCTCTCGCGGGCTAGCCCTGTGTGAGAGAATCCGGATCCCTCCCACCCCGTGGAACAACTAATCCACTACGGGATTCAATAACTTTCTCAGTGCACGTCTCACAACCTGGGCTCTCGTGACTAGACGACAATCCCCCGGGCAAGGGGATACTGACCATCCAAACATCCCTCTTTGGTGACAAACTGAGCGAGGACCTTCCCACTAAGGAAAGTGTGGCTGTACGAGGAACGGCTCGATGCCGTGGCACTACAAACTAACCAACCATGAAGGGTTAGATAATGAATTCAATTCTATTACAAATAAATCTTCTAGTCAATTTTTAGTCATTTTTTATTTCTAATGTCTTTCCTGCAGATGATCATTTCTAAAACTAAAGTTTGTCCATCCAAGATGATCATGTCTACATGAAAGCAAGAATAGAATGTGTTGTCTTCTACTACTAGAATTATTCAACATTTCTACTCATATTACTACTCTCAACTAACAAGTTCTCATCCATCAACTAAACTTCAATATCAACTTCAAAACTAGTGAATGGTACTGTCCAACTACTATCTAAATAAATTACACTAGCATGGCAAACATTCTTGTACAAAAATAATCTAAAACTTAATTTAATTACTTCCACAAAATAAAGAAATTGTAAATTTTAAACCATGGCCTGCAATGCCATCAAGCAAATGGAGATGGTGGCTTGCCTTGCTCAAGTGAAGTGCAACACAGCTCCTGGTCTTCACCTCATGTATTAATTTCTTATGGAAATAATTTAAAACTTCTTTTGTAAATAACACATAAAGTCAAATATTCTGTCCACAAATTCCAGATGGGTCAAATAAATCCCAAATTAAATCAACAAATAAAGAATTTCATAAGAAAATTTTAGCAAAAATAATCAACTAAAAAGGACCTATAGTTTAAAAGTTATCACTAGTCAAAGTTGCTTTTCTAGGGAATGCCATTCGGCGCTATCACTAGTCAAAGTTGGGTCAACATAACAATTTAAATAAAACAAAAACGATTTAAACAGAAAATCCCATCACAGACACATTGAAGGCGTATTTCTGAAATACGCGTTCACTTACGCGCCGCTTCGGGATGAAAATGAGTAGCCGGTAGGTGGGCCCCACATGTCGGGTTTTTGTTTAAAATTGCACAATCAGTGGAGCAGTGTCTCACTGGCGGGCGTTCGTCGGCGTAGAGGGCACAGCAGAGCTCGGGGGCGGGAGCGTTGGAACGATACAAAGCGGGCGATCCTCGTACTTGTAGCTCCCCCGGAGACGTCCTGGTGACGTCGCTTATGTCCTCTCCGGCAGCGGCGCGTCTTCAGGCTCCGGCGAACTCCGGCAAAGCATCGCAGCTTGGGAAGCTCCGTGGGGGATTTTGGTCAGTGAGGTGTGGCGGTCCTAGTGGTGGTGTGTTCCGGGTGCCCGAACGGAGAGCTCCGCTCGATTCCGCGGCGGCAGGCCGTATGGCATGCTCGATGGCCTGTGTGACGTGTGAGAGAGGGGAGGAGGTGCTGCGAGTGAAGTCTGAGCTGTGGAGGAAGACGACTAGTGGCCGGGGCCGTAGTGGGGGCCGTGGCGGGTTCAGGTGAGCGCTTGCGAGCTAGTGGCCGGGGCCGTCCGGGCTATGGACGAATACGACTACTGCCGAACGTCATAGGTGAGCGGCGCCGCGTCTTCCGGCGAGCCTAGGGGGGCCTGGTCGTAGGGCGTCGAGGCGGTTCTTGGAGGGATACGCATGGCCTCCTACGAGCGATGGCGAGTCGCGGACGGCAGAACGCGATGAAGCCGTCAGGTCATTGGCGTGCTGGCGTGCAGAGCGCGCTCTCTGCATGCCAGTGGAGTGATCACCACGACGCCCACGCCGAGGGCCTTGGCTCATTTTTGGTACTTAGCACCGTGTTGCGTGAGGCGTGCAGAGTAGGTCCTAGGAGTGGTCGTGTGTCCCAGGTGCACTGAAACTGCATTCTGCAAACCCAAACAGTTTTCGGTAGCAAGCTTTGACAGCGCAAAATACCAATGGCAGGCGACCTTCATGGAGGTCGTTTTAAAAATAAATCTAAAAACGTATTTTAATGTTACAACTTTTTTTTATAAAAATCATACATGTTTACATCGATGTATTCAACATGCGTGTAATTTTTGAATATGAAATACATTATGGTAAGAGCTACACAAAAAAGACAAATCACGACTTTTAAACTGATGAACGGTGAATAACACTGTTCACTATTAGAAATTCAGGATTTTCTCTTTTTTGTGTAGCTCTTACCATAATGTATTTCATTGTCAGATTTTATACACATGTACAATACATTCATATGAATGTTTAGAATTTTTTGAAACTCCAAAAATGTAATTATTGAACTTTTCAAAATATTCATCTCCATGGAGGTCTCCCGCCAAAAGCCCTCACTCGCTTTGACAGCAGCTACAAAGCAAACTAGGTAAGGGCCGGTGTGTGGGTGATGTCTAGGGGTGTTAACGTACTAAGGTGTAAAGTGTGCCAATTTTCAGACAGTTTGGACCCCTATACAGGGTTCGTACTTGCTGTAGAATTCAGAATTCGTTCCAGAAACTGGAAGAAGATGGTGTGCTCAAAAGAAAAAGCTACTGAGTGGGTTAGTGGCATTTTTAGTGTTAGTTTGACCCAAACAATTTATACAAATTTATTGGGAATTTTAGAGCAACAGAAAAACTAGTTGCTTCACAACTCAAGGGTTTTTGGAAGCTCAAAACCTTTTTAGAAGAAGAAAAACTCTTGAGAAAATTTTGGGAGAAGTAGCTATTCAGATGGTTAGGGTTGGCGATAACCAGAGTATGTTATCTGAGTTATGTTTTTGATTTGGTCAAGTCCAAGAAAATCAGGGGAAAGAAGATCCAAACCAAATCCCAGAAAAGAAACTCCAACTTGATCCTGATTCCTGAAGAAAAAGGGCCAAATTTCAGGGTGTTAAAATCTCCGTCATTCTTTGCCCGGATCATGCCGGCATCTTCCGCTGGAGGTCCAGCTCGTGGAACTTCACTAGCTCCTCAAGAGTTTGCAGCGGCTACTAGATGCCCGAACATCACCAGTTGCTTGGGTTCGCTCCAGGAACTGGCTGATGCGACTGGATGGACATGGATGAACATTGAGGAACAAACATCAATCAGAAACAACACATCCACCACAAATCAAGTAATCACGTCAAACTTCCGGAAATCAACAAGTTCTTGACCATTTCTAAACAAAAAAAGTTCATGACCAGTTTCACTACCAAATCAGTTCATTGCCTCAAACTAGAGGAAATCAACAAAGTTTAATGACGAATTTTCACCAGCAAAGTAGTTCATCATTCGTTTTTTTTTTTTGGTTGTGGAAAATCGACAGAGTTCCGGATCAACTTCTCCATCAAAGTATAGTTGACAATATGAAGAAGTAAACACATAGTAGGATAAACACAAAACATTCAGGGAACCACCAAATCAGTTAATCACATTATACTTGAGAAAATCAACGAAGCAGGACATAAACAAGGAAACGCCTATCTCATGTGACTGTTACAATTGTTACAAAAACCCTACAGCTACAAACTGGAACAATTGCAGTTGTTACAAGAAGTTAAACTCGAGGATAAGCACAGAAAATTGTATGAGATCAGACAAGCAAAAAATTCACAAAAACAATTCAAGGATAAGCACAAAAAATTCACGGAACAGCAAGCAAAAATCATCAACCTGTAACCGCCCGTTCACCAACTCCATGACGTCAAACTAGAGGATAGGCATGAATGCTCAGCTTTTTACAGAAAGCTTAAAGCAATACAAATCAAGAACGAGGAAAGATAGGCAAGCGAGACTAGCTTAAGACAATCAAAGTAGTTCATCAGGCCAAACTTGAGACAATCAATAAAGTTCATGGCCAATTTCAGCACCAAATTAGTCCATCATATGCCAACTTAAGGAGATCAACATGGTTTCATGACCAATTTCAGCACCAAATGAGTTCATCATATGCCAAATTTGAGGAAATCAACAGAATTTCATGACCAATCTCACCACCAAAGCAAGTTCATCATATGGCCAACTAGAGGAAACTAACAGAGTTCGCGGCCAACTTCACCTACTCGATGCAAGACGATCAACGAAGCAAAACAAGGAAGAAAGACACCAAACATGACCACATCAACAAGGCGTCTTCCATGAGCACAACCACTGGGACTACTCGACCTTGACGTGGAAGACGTCCGTGCGCTCCTCCTCCTTGACCTTGAGCAGGGTGACCCAGAGCACGTCATTCTTCATCTCGGCCTTGATCTTGTCCATCTTGTACGCGTCAGCAGCAGGCACCTCGATGCGGCGGTTGTACCTCGGCATCGCGGAGTCGTCGTCGCCGTCCCAGGGCTGCTTCTCGCCCTCGCCCTCGATGACCAGGATGTTCTTGTCCGCGCGCGCCTTCACGTGGTCCTTGGTCAGCCCCGGCATCGGCACCTTGAGGTACACCGCGTCGTCGTCCTCCTTGGCCACCCAGCGTCTGAGCTGCGACGCCCCAGCACCAGCAGTGGAGGAGAGGCCGCCGGTCTGAGATGCGACGTCCTCCATCAAAGACAGCAGACGGGCCATGCTGGTCGGCGCGCCGAGCGAGTCGAGCACGTCTGCAAAATCAACACCAAGGACACCAAAAGCAGATCACAGGGCTGATTTGACTCACGGTGTTGAGACTTCAGCACGAAGGCAAAGAAACGGCGCGCCACGGGTAGGGAACGGAAGCATACCCTGCGAGAAGAAGCCGGCGCGGCACCCTCGCCCTTGCAAACGACGGCGGAGGCCATGGTCTCTCTCTCTCTCTCTTCTTTCCCTCTCTCTCTCTCTCTCTTCTTCTGTGATTTTGGATTCTTGTGGCTGAGCGAGACGGGGTGCGAAATGGAGGTGGTTTTGTAAAGGAAGAGCGGGAGGGATTTCTTGGGGGAGGAAATCAACAGAATTTCATGACCAATTTCATGACCAGTTTCACCACCAAAGCAAGTTCATCATATGCCCAACTAGAGGAAACTAACAGAGTTCGTGGCCAACTTCACCTACTCGATGCAAGACGATCAACGAAGCAAAACAAGGAAGAAAGACACCAAACATGACCACATCAACAAGGCGTCTTCCATGAGCACAACCACTGGGACTACTCGACCTTGACGTGGAAGACGTCCGTGCGCTCCTCCTCCTTGACCTTGAGCAGGGTGACCCAGAGCACGCCATTCTTCATCTCGGCCTTGATCTTGTCCATCTTGTACGCGTCAGCAGCAGGCACCTCGATGCGGCGGTTGTACCTCGGCATCGCGGAGTCGTCGTCGCCGTCCCAGGGCTGCTTCTCGCCCTCGCCCTCGATGACCAGGATGTTCTTGTCCGCGCGCGCCTTCACGTGGTCCAGGGGCGGAGCTGGGCCCCGGGCACCCAGGGCCCAGGCCCGGGGCGTGAAAAGTTTCACAGGCTATAATTATATAGATTTTTTTTCCAGGCCCGAGGTGCAGCTCGGTGGAAAGACGAAGGCCCAAACATTGATGGGCTGCCTTACCAGAACACACGCACGCATGAGGCAACACAACCCCACGATCGAGCGCAGACGAAACGCCGCCGCCGAGTCCGCACGCACGCAGGACAAGATCCATCTCCCAGCGCTCAGGCCGCCGTTCGCCGTGCTGTCGCCTCC
>NC_041392.1:139995969-140004090 GCF_002162155.2 Triticum dicoccoides
TCCATTTATACCATGTTCTACTTGTATTAATGTATAATTTGCTTTGAACTGAACTTTAATTGAAATAATGTGTGTGTGTGTATCCAGTCATATATCTAGGGTATTACTGAACTCAAATTGATGTAATTGCCAATTTCAATACATATTGTATATCACTTTCAATCATATAGGTCTCGCAAAGTGCATTTACCTCATCGAAGTGATAAGGTTTTATATTTGTATCACTTGATGTTTATACCCCCTCTTATGAAAAATTGATTTTGATGTCTTGAAGGTGTTGGCTCTTCTTCCACCGTTGATGAGATTATATGAGGCATTGATGAAGTAAACCATTGATTTGGTACTCTTTTTTATCACATACTATTCTTTATAGTTTTTGTCATATTTTTATCTATTTTGTTGTATCGTTAAGCATTGAGTTTATATTCTAAAAAAATTGTGCAATTGAACCATATTTTGTATGGGGTATTTTTTGAGGTAGTTAAAATGCCTTATCGACATTAAGATTTCCCCTTGCGGCCAAATTGTTTTTAGGCCCGGGGCTTTCTTCAATCCTGGCTCCGCCACTGACGTGGTCCTTGGTCAGCCCTGGCATCGGCACCTTGAGGTACACCGCGTCGTCGTCCTCCTTGGCCACCCAGCGTCTGAGCTGCGACGCCCCAGCACCAGCAGTGGAGGAGAGGCCGCCGGTCTGAGATGCGACGTCCTCCATCAAAGACAGCAGACGGGCCATGCTGGTCGGCGCGCCGAGCGAGTCGAGCACGTCTGCAAAATCAACACCAAGGACACCAAAAGCAGATCACAGGGCTGATTTGACTCACGGTGTTGAGACTTCAGCACGAAGGCAAAGAAACGGCGCGCCACGGGTAGGGAACGGAAGCATACCCTGCGAGAAGAAGCTGGGGGTGACGAGGTCGCGGGCGCTGTAGTCGTCGTCGTCGTCGTCGTAGCGGCTGACCTCCTTGGCCTTGGTGTTGTACGGGCGGCGGGCGGCGGTGACGGCGGGGGAGTCGACCGAGCGGAAGGCCACGGGAGCACCGGACTTGAGGAGGCTGGCCGGCGCGGCACCCTCGCCCTTGCAAACGACGGCGGAGGCCATGGTCTCTCTCTCTCTCTCTTCTTTCCCTCTCTCTCTCTTCTTCTGTGATTTTGGATTCTTGTGGCTGAGCGAGACGGGGTGCGAAATGGAGGTGGTTTTGTAAAGGAAGAGCGGGAAATGGGGAGGGGATGGGGAAACGGGTTTAGAAGGTTCTGGACAGATCGGTTGGGCTATCGAGCCTTCCAGAAAGATCTGGAGGCCACAACTTTGCGATTCGTGCTGCTTGATATACGATTAGGGCGACATGGGTGGTGCTAACTTTTGATCTGCTCAGCTACGTCGAGCACGACTGATTTGCTTTTCAAAGTTGGATTACTTTTGCAAAGAATTCGTACTGTTTGGTGGACTCGGATGGAAACAATAGACAGCTCAATTGCTTATGCTAATACAATGTCAACCTAATAACACTGTTTGATTTGCTAAACTATGTATGTTCAGCTTATACAAGGCACCTAAATAACCATACGAAAATAATAAATATGAAGTAATCGTACTATAAAACCGTGTTGAGGCTACACAATCCACCTTTGTATAATGACTCACAAAAGCCAAGGTTATCCTCTCTTTTTTGAAAATAATATCGGGAACGTCTGATTTGTAACAAATCCAAATCCAGCGAACATTCTACCATGCCACCTGAGGACACCTGATCACATGCACGGATCTTAACACAAGAAGCCCTGCCACATCAGATTTGAAACTCGTAAGCAGGACATAAAAGTTGCACGAACGCTCCTAACCAAGCAAAGACACCCACCGGAGACCTGTGATTGAATCCCAAATCCTCCTTTTATTTTATTTTTTACTTTTACAAGGGGGAGAAAATATGCACACACAAAATTGGTACATGGCAGTTTTAAAAAAATGAATTGGCAGATTTATATATTAGAAAAGCTAACTTGCCACGTGGCAAATTTGAATACCTTTTCGTAATGCTTCAGATGTCAATTTTGTTTTGTACACATCGAAAAACTTAGAAAAAAATTCTCATGTTCCCATGACAAATTCATAACATTTTTTACTTCCAAACATAGCAATTTTAGTCTATTTTTTTGTAATGCTACACCATGGCAAAGCTTTGAGAATTTTTATCGATTATTTTCATGGCAATTTTGGAATTTGATTTTCTATTTTCGCACATGCCAGTTTTATTACTAAGAGGATAGCGATTTTATTATTTTAGAGCATGGAAATTTTATTGTTGAGAGCATGGCAATAGTATTTATTTTTTGGATCATGACAACTTCCTATGTGTGATTTCTACGCGTTTTTGAAAATGAAAATATAAGGCATGGAAAGTTCACTGCGTATGTCTTTCTTTTAATTAATATGCAAATTTGCCATGCAGAATGTTCTCTGTCTGCAATTTGGACCACAAATTTTTGTTATTGTTTCTTTTTATAATTTACTATGGCCTTTTTGCCATGTACCTATTTTTCTGGTATGCTACCATGGCATTTTTTTGGTTGCACTTTGTAAATTATGTTGTCTATACCTTTTTCTATATAAGAACATATTTCAATTTTGGTTGATGGCAATTTTTCTAAAATTATCAAATATTTGGCACAACCCTTCTTTCTGCACCATAATTATCTAGCCAACTTGGGGGTCTCATGGAAACACCCGTATATAGCTACTAAATAGTTTGCTTGATCATCCTCGTCCCAGCGAACGAATTGTTCGCTCGTGGGTGCCTTCCGTTTTGACGTCCACCAGATATTGTGGTACCCTTTTTAAGAAAACACGTAGTATGTCTACCTTCGACCCCCCCCCCCTGGCTCACATGGCCTCTGGTTCGACCAGCCCGGTGTCGGTTCTACAACCTTTTCACGTGAACAGCAGGTGGTCTCGGGTCTAGGCCTCTCAGATTCACGTAGCTCCTCCCGCTCATCCTTAGAAGGTGTTGCGTCACCTAGGGCGTCGAGCGCTACGGCACTAGCAGGAGGCTGGCTCGGTGGGGAGACGTTCATCCGCTTCCTCCCAGGAGCGCAGGGAAAGTTACATCGAAACTTTTTGGCCTCTACTTCAAGTGCTTCCGGGAGGGGCATAACGAGTTGGATTGCACCTTTTATCCCTAGTGCATCAGTTGCGGCATCGTCGGCCATGATTCGTCACAACGCAAGAGATCTAGGAGCCTGGTTCCTGAGGGGGAGATCCGTTGGGCAGCGTTAGCCAAGATGTCTAGCGGTGCTCCTGCCTCACTGTCTATCAGGCTCATGGGCAGGGTTATGTTGGAGCCTAAGCAGGAGGCACCGGTGGCGCTATCCTCCCCATTTGCGCCCAAGATCCCTCCCATGTGGACATGGGAATCTTCACTGGCAGGCCGGAGTGAGACCTATATCCTCCACCAGTCACCAGTGATGGATTGGACATGGAGCATGGACTTCGGCTCACGGTGTGGTTTATGTGGTTGGTGCAAGGCCACCGGTCTCATGCTCCAAGGCAGCCGAGGCGGTTTTTGTTTGGCCGAACATCCCTAGGAATCAGTTCTCGGTTCATTGTTTCCACTTGGAGGATTTCTTGATGGTGTTAGCCTCCCGGAGCTCCGCAATGCGGCCATTGGGGCAAACCCTATTGAGCATGCGGGGTTCAAGCTTTTCATCAAACCATTGTTGCATCAAGCCCAAGCCACGTCCAACCTCTTGCGCCTTCATGGCAATTTCTATGCAGCTCAACATCCCTAGGCACCATTTCTCAGTTTATGAATGCTACAATTAATTATTTTCAACTCAACATAGTCCTCTCCCGCATATCTAAGCTTTGTACACCAAATTTAACCTTTTCCTATTTAAAATGATTATTTCTGTTGTTTATTCTAATATTTGCCATGTTGTGACAGGAAAAAGGCATATAGAATGAAACTATCATCTTTTAGATCAAGTTTTATACACGTTTAGATTGTAAATTAGGCCACTCTCCTAATCAATATTAATGTTTCCTTTGAACTACTTGCATTACTGAAACACTCACTATCAATTGATTTTCCGCATATGCATTGTACAATGAATGCCGGCAATAATTTTTTGAAAGATGTGTTCATGGGTGATGTGCAGCTCCGCACAAGACTGTGTTCCATGTGGCACTATCCATTCATTGTTCAGTCTCGCTCTCTGATAGCCAGGCAACCTCCTGAAGCAATTATAGCCAATCATCCATACAAAAAAAGTGTTCTCTCTTTCCCTGATCATTGGGAAGCCATACAAGCATTCAAATATGCAGGAAAAGGAGACTCTCCCTACGTGAATGGTGTTGCATATCGCTTCACAATTAATCTTCTATAGTCAAATCTAATAGAGATATGCAGTGATCAAAGGGTTACAGTCTTTATGAAAAGTCTTCCTCTGTATAAAGCATTGCAACGAGCTCGACCTAAAACCCATTGTCATTTCTTCTCTCATCTTAAAATAGAAAACAACATATATGCACGCACAGGCTTCAGCACGGGCGTGGCGTGCAAGTCTGAAACATTTCAGCTAGGCTACAACTTAGACGACAGTCAACTTACCCTGTCGTGGTATGGACTTGCCCCGCTCCCCCAAGACCAAGACATTTTTGCTTCTATGACCAAGATCGACAATGGATGAGGAAAGCGCATCGATTTTTCGAGACTCAAGCCTAGTTCTCAGCCATTGATGTAGACATCACTTATGACAAGAATTTTAACCGATGGGCAAATTGTTGTCGATCATAATTCCATATGACTCTTGTTCATCTTTCGATGCTTTGTTCTCCGAGCTCAGAAAGATTCTGCTCAGAGCCCAAGAACGTCAAATTTTGAGTTCGTATGAAGAATTGATAGTCGTTTTACCAAAGAAGGACATATTGAAAGGTAGTGCTCTAAACGACCGCACGCGGTCGTTTCAGCGGTCATTTGACATGCACCCAACTCCTAAAGTTGCCCTTCCATACGGGATTCTTCACCGATTTTGTCCCCGTTCAATCCCACGAGATCCTTAACTCGTAAAGAAGAGATTGGGAGAGGATTTGGCTCATCGAGAGCCCTTGTATGAGGCCCATCAAGAGAGGAGGCTAGGGAGGCTCCATATATATCATCTATGACCTAAGCCGCCGTCTCTTTCTTGGATTCCATCACATCTCATTCATCCACAAGCCATCTCCATTCCTGCTCCACACCTGAGAAGAAGGGACAACAAACAAGGGAAGAAGGAGGAGGCTCCACCACCATGAGCACCGGCCATCGGGTCTGTGCCCTCGCGTCGGCACCGCCACCATAGTTGGCGCCCCCATCTCCATCATCTCAGGCGCAACCATCACCATCACCATCATCATCATCATTGCGCCTTCGTCATCACCACCATTCCTTCTCCCTTCACCGGCTTGTAACTTGCCCCTAACCTTCATGTGTTTGATTAAGTAGTTGTACTAGTTCTTGAGGATATGGTCGAACCCTTTATGATATTTGTTGTGATCGAATATTAGCTGTTCACAATTCAAGTTAGTGGCCTTCGCCACTGTTGAGAGGAGAACGTTTGTGCCTTTGTGTCGTGAAGTATCTTACAGTCCTTGTGATAGTTAGGGATATTGGGGTAATTTGAGGTGACAGTAAAAGCCTCGGTTCCTCGCCTTTGCAAAGTATTGGGGAATTACGGAGAACCCTTAGAGAGACCATGTCCACGGGGCAACCCTTAATTATCATTAGTTGTAACCTTATGGGGGAGACCATGATGGTGGCGTGCGTGGCACGAAGTCTACCTCGAGTAGAACATGTTATGTACCCGGCTCCGCCCACTTATGCATTTGATCAGTTACTAGAGGATATAATAGTTCATATGTGGTAGTGATTCCAGAACCCTCGAGAACACCTTACTACTCAAGCATTGTCCCTACTAACTTAGTGTCTTTTATTTACTGTATTTACTATTCTTGTTAATAATTTAGTTAATTATCCTTTTTATCTAGTTTTTCTAGCAACGATAGAGTAGACTATTTTCAAACTTCGGTTTGGGTACATACATGGCTACATGAAAGTGACAACGTAGTTGCAGAGTTTGTGGTGCCTTCCTATTTCCTCCACATGGGCTCAACACTTATCACAACAGAAGTGCTACAACAGCTATGTGCACTTGCAGGCCATCAAGCATTTTCTGGCGCCGTTGCCGGGGAGCATAGCGCTTGGTCATTACTTACCCGCTCGCACTTAGTTTATTTCTGTTTGTTGCTATTTATCTTACCGTTTTCCCCCTTAACCCAAAAATAGAAAAAAAATATGTCTTGCTTTGAGATGTGGGACGAAGACATAGAGGCTGCAATGGAACGACACTATGAAACAAAGAGGATACTACAAGAATATTGGAATACTAACAAAGGTAAGGAAATGGGTGAGAAATTTATGAAACTAGACATTATAGCTAATGATATCCGTAAAGGTTGCATACAGTGCCAATCTATTTTCCACATGAGTTTTTGTTGTAGAGATCACCCACATCCGGTTGTGAGAGCATACAACCGTGATGAATATCCTCCTGAAGATATTGAGGTAATTGGGGAGATGATGTTATTTCTTAGATCATTTGAGCTTTTAAAGTGGATTGACAAGTTTCTCGAAGAATATACTTCAGTGACTAAGCATGAAGACTTTGTGGGGCAGGTTTATAAATTTTGTTTAGATTATAATTTTGATGAAAATTATTTGGTTATGAACTATGAGAAGCGGATGTCCGCCATCTCCCAAGTCAATATTTCGTAGGAAAATAACCTTATGCAGGAACATGAAGAAATTATCATCGAGCCACAAGAAAAAAATGTTCAGAAAATGATGATCCAGAGGATCATGGAGGTGAAGGACGGAACAACTGTTGTCCAGAAACCCCCATCAATTGTAATTGTTTTGACATAATTAATGCGCAGCTTGATGAGATGAAGGCTATGACTTACCTGCAGCTCCTCATCCTCTTGATTATAAAGTTATTGTCAAGTTGCAACCGCTAATTTTTCAGACATCTCCAACTAGCTTGGTGCATCGGTACTCGCCCAAGAGTGAGTATGAATTTACATATATGATGCCAATGCACCGTACGAGCGAGTGTACCTTCGACCGAGCTCTGCTATGAGGTGCTCCAAACCCCGGATGGAGGTAGGCATCCAACTCGGGGTTGATATCCCTTGGGATTCGGGTGGATGACCTTACGGAGCACCGAAGCCTAGCTATATGGCTTTAAAGAAAGCACTACCCGGGAGGCTGGGAGGCAATCTGGAAGTTTGTAGGTGTCTTTCGTAGGTTTGTGTCTTGAGTCTAGATGGATTCATGATTGCATTGACACTTTTTTTTTTATTTTGAGTAGTTGCTATTTGAGTTGGTTTCGTGTGGTTTTCGTAAGTAAAATTTATACCATATTGGTGGGCTGCATTTTGTTGCACATATGCTCTTATTTTATTGCAATATTGATATTTGCCTAACGCGAGGAGGAAGCACAAAATTTTTATGCAGTTTTGCTCTAGGAGAAAAGACGATGTTCCATACGACCGCCCCAGTCTTCTGAGCTCATGGCCACAAGTAAAAGAGGATCGGAGCAAAAGAAAGCCTAGCGCTCGTACGAGCGGTCGTTTCACCTGGCGACCACAATGAGTGTCTCCACAAAGCGAACGACGGCGTTCCATATGACCGTAACTGGTCCGTTTGAGCACCCATATGAAGTCAAAAATACCTCCAATTAATTATTTTTCGATGTTCCAGGCCGGCGGGGTATTTTCTAACCGGCTATTTGCTTTTTAATTACTGTTAATTACCTCTAAAAATTCGTAGCCAACAATTCTCTATAGCAACTATGTTTTCTTTTCTTTCTTTTTGCCGGTTATTCGTTCGTATACCGAATCGATGTTTTTATTTGTGTGTTATTCGACGGGGTATATTCTTCCTCCTTTTGTTATCTATACTTGTAGCTACAAAAGTCTATGTTTCCATTCAAATTTAGCAATTTTTTTCTGAAGGACATATAGGAGGACAAAGATAGTAGATCATCCACAGATCCCCTTTTCTGTGGCTGCTAATAGTCGCTCCATCT
>NC_041392.1:140004382-140028622 GCF_002162155.2 Triticum dicoccoides
TATATATCTTTTTTCTTCCACATGTTGTGTACAATAAACACAAGTATAGCATTTAAATGCCGATCAGCAGGTCCAGCAAGAAAATCACTAAGGTATACAGCCTCTCAGCTGCTCAATCCTCTGAATAAATAAATAGAAATGGGTGACAAAATTGGCAAATCCCACATGAAATTTTCAGATCCTAAATTAAGCCACTCTCTTTATAAATGCTAAAGCTTTTTGCATGTTTAGCTTGAGCATAGGTAAGTAAACGAAATTACCTTTCCATGAATGCTAATATGCAACAAATTTTAGTCTACAGCAATCCATGAATGCTACAATTAATTATTTTCAACTCAACATAGTCCTCTCCTGCATATGCAAGCTTTGTACACCAAATTTAATTGTTTTCTATTTAAAATGATTATTTATGTTGTTTGTTCTAATATTTGCCATGTTGTGACGGGAAAAAGGCATATAGAACAAAAGTAACCACTTTTAGATCAACTTTTATACACGTCTAGATCATAAATTAGGCCACTGTCTGAAAGTGCGTTATATCGACTAGAGGGGGGGGTGAATAGGCGATTTTTATGAAAGTCTTCAAAACGTGAGAGTTATGAAGACAAACAGCGAAGATTATGCCTTTTACTGTGCAGCGGAAGTTAGATTACACTAGGCCAGCCATGGTCATATATTCAATAGAGTGAAAGTACAATGACAAACAACTGCAGTGTAATAAGGATCAGGTAGGAAGAAGTTATGAAGCCAAACAGTTCAAACATACACGTTGTGAAGACAAGAGATAAAGCAAGCATGCAATGGCTTCACAATGTGTAACAGTAAGAAAAGGAAGTGAAGATGAAACCAGTGACTCGTTGAAGACAATGATATGTTGGACCAGTTCCAGTTGCTGTGACAACTGTACGTCTGGTTGGACCGGCTAGGTATTTAAACCTTAGGACACACAGTCCCGGACATCCAGTCCTGAACACACAGTCCAGGACACCAAGTCCTCACCGTATTCTTCTTGAGCTAAGGTCACTTAGTCCTCGCCCAATCACTCTGGTAAGTCTTCAAGGTAGACTCCCAAACCTTCACAGACTTCGTTCACTGGCAATCCACAATGGCTCTTGGATGCTCTGAACGCGACGCCTAACCGTCTGGAGGATTCATAGTCCTTAAGTGTAATAAGTCTTCAGATCACACAGACACAAAGACTTAAGTGATGCCCAATTTACTCTGGCTTTGGATGGTTAGGGCTTTTCTCCTCACTAGGAATTTTTCTCTCAAAGGCTTCGAGGTGGATTGCTCTCAAACGACAAAAGTCGTGCACTGAAATCTGAGCAGCCAACCGTTTATGGTTGTGGGGGTGGGCTATTTATAGCCACTTGGCAACCTGACCTGATTTGTCCGAAATGACCCTGGGTCACTAAGGAACTGACACGTGTCTCAACGGTCAGATTTCGAACTCTCATGGCAACTTTACTTGGGCTACAAGCAAAGCTGACTTGTCCGGCTCTGGACAAGATTCGCTCTCATTGTCTTCGTTCGAAGACATAGGTTTTTGATTTAGGCATCACTTCAGTCATTCTGACTGGTTCTCCTGGACCCCACTTAACAGTACGGTGGTTCCTATGACACAACACAAAAGAAAAAGAACTACGAAAGATCTAAGTTTTCGAGCTCCATAGGCTTCATAACGTGTCTTCTTATGTCATAGTCTTCAATGTGAATATCTTCATAAACCACCTTTGTCTTCAATGTCTTCATACATTTTAGGGGTCATCTCTGGTAGTAAAACCGAATCAATGAGGAACTTCTACCTGTGTTTTCCTGCAATTCTCACAAACACATTAGTCCCTCAACTAGGTTTGTCGTCAATGCTCCAAAACCAACTAGGGGTGGCACTAGATGCACTTACAATCTCCCCCTTTTTGGTGATTGATGACAAACTAGTTGAGGTTTTCAACGAGGAATATAATGTGTGAAGTTTGTAAAGGACAGGCAATTGTCTTCATAAGTTGCAAAGGCTCCCCCTGAAGATGTGCATATAAGTTAATTTGCTTTTGGAATGCAAATGCACATGGCATGTTGTACTTGTGGAGATCCTCTTCAGCTTATGATGACAATCCACTATGCATGTGAAGTATATGAAGATAATGACATGCATAATGGAAAATGGACGTCTGCAGAATGAGATAAGTGCGGAATTTATCGTCGCACATGCGGAATTTATCTTCGCAAACAGAGTGGCAAACAAGTAGCAGACGACCATCGAGTTTTAGTGTTTACAACTTAAAGAGCCAAATGAAGCAAAAATAAGAGTTGTAAACACGAAGCAAAATATGACAAAACATAAGGCACCCGCCCATATTGACCCGCTTGAAGACTATAAGCATCATACGCTTCTCCCCCTTTTGTCAGTAATGACCAAAAAGGTTTGAAGACATAGAGTTTGCTATGCGTTCCCAGGCGCAGCAGGGTCGGTGGAGTTGTTTGGCGGTGCAGAGCTGGGATGTGCTAAGGCAGGTGGTGGTGATGTAGCATCATCGTCTTCATTAATGATCCTTGCAGTAACTGTGGCAGCAGATGAAGAAAACTCAGAGTCTTCAAGTGATGGTGTGTTGCCAATCACAGCCCTTCTAGGAGGTGTGGTGTCAAACTTGAAACGCTCTGTGAAGCCATCCTCTTCAAGTTCAGCTTCAGTACACATCATTAAGAGCCCTTTCCATGTACGACGGCAGGTTTCGTGTGTAACGAAGGAATTCTTGGTGGCAAGGTTTCGAAGACGATTGACATCCACCAAGAGGCTCTTCATCTGACGTTTTAGCCAGTCGTGATGCCTATCTTGCTTTTGGTGAAGGGCCACAAGAAGCTCTCGGTCAGTGAGGACACGAGCACGCTTCTTGGGTCTTGGAGCATTTGTGCTGTCTGTGGCTTCAGTAGATGCTGGTGCACGTGTAGTGCCAGCCAACGGATATACTCTGGATATGGCTTCAACACCTTCAACATTCTGCGTGAAGCTCTGGTGTTCTGCATTCTGAAGACCTATCGGTTGTTTGGCAGGCTCCGGGTATATTGCTTCAGCAGAGGTATCCCCATCTGGCAAGAAGATCCGATGGTTTCGGGCAGAGGGCTGATACGAGATCGTAGAGTGCAGTTTGATTAGCCTCATCACCCAAGGAGCATAGAACTTCAAACCAAATAATTCTGAGCCTGACGCTGCAAGTTGGCATATGAAGAGATCCTGTGCGTTGAAGCATTTGCCATGCAGGATATAGAATATGAGAGTCTTCATTGCACCCTCGATCTTGGCATCTGGTGAGTGTCCCTTAATGGGCCAGAGAGTCCGCCGGATGATGTGATATATGGTCCTGGGCAGGTACTCTAGGTCTTCAATGAAGAACTCAGTTGGATAGGGTGCATCCTGAGGCAATGGCTTCATCATTGAGAGCATCTGACTCATGTTTGGTTCAGGTCTCTGGAATATGCTTTCAATAGCTTCAGAATGTAATTGACAACCTTCCTCGAAGAATTCGCCAGGAGTGGGCAGGCCGGTGAGCTCAATGATATCAAATGCATTGGCTTCATGATGGACATTGTCGGTCATCCACTCCAGGATCCAAGTCTTCGGATCTCTGTTGTATCCTTTGATATGAAGGGTGGCATAGAACTGAAGCAGAAGCTCTTCATTCCAGTGCTCTTCATCTGTCACAAACGGCAGCAGACCCACTTGCTTGAAGCAATCCAAAGCTTCCTCAAGACATGGCAGACCAGCAATAGCTTCAACCTCAAGGCGCTTGTGTGGAAAGATGCGGCCTTGGTTGTATAAGATGCATGAATAATAGCTGCGCTGAGAATAGCTCCAGAACTTGTCAGATACAATCCTTTCCCTTGAATAGGGGTTCTTGGAGCTGTTGAAAAATGTATTGTCTGCCTTGAAGCTGTTGATGTCAAAGGAACCAGGTGCTGATGCAGGACCTGGGAACCTTGGCAGCCTTGGGACTGGCTTCTGAACATGAGGTCTGTGCTCAATATGATAATCGAATTGAGGACCTGCAGCAGACTCAGGAACAGAAGTGTCTGGCTCGGTAGCTTCGCTGTCCGCTGAAGCATTTGGTGGGGCGGGCTCCACATTGGCTTCAGTGTTTGTGGTGGCAGCCGCAATATTTTCTTCCTTCCCTTGTGTAGTTGGAGGGACAACCTCAGGCACGTTCTCTTGGAGAACTGCATCTTGATGGAGCGGGGAAGTAGGTTCTGGTGGAGCTTCTTCATTGTCTTCGGCTAATGCAGCCGGAATTTCTGCAGTATGGACTTGAGGCCGTGGACCTTTGCGAAGCCTACGGAACGCAGACGACGCTTGTGGGGTCGGAGTGGGCTGGACCTCAAAGTCTTCTTCCTCCTGAGGGCGATCTGCCCATGACTCATCTTGTGCCATTAGCGTCAGAGGACGACCAATACTGATGAGTTTGCTTGTTTCAAGCTAAGGAAGGGCTGCATCATCTTGTACATTGTCTTGATGACCAATGTCTTCAGCAGCGATGGGGTCGGCTGCTGGAATATCTTCAGCTTCAGGAGCCTCTGTGGGAGCAGGCTCATGAACTGTCAGTCTTCTTTCTGTATTGGGGTGAAGGACAAAAAGAGGTTCAACTATCAAGGGCTCTGTGGGAGCAGCCCGAGATCTCTTGATCTTGCGCTTCTTTTTGCTGGGAGCAATGGGAGAGGCTTCAGAGCTCTTCCTTTTTCTAGCTTCAGCCTCTGCAGTTCTTGTCTTCTTTAGCTCTGAAGCTGTTGACCGGCTCTTTGGCTTCGAGCCAGTCGTTGCAGTGGGGAAGACAATTTGAACCGCTTCTTGCCTAGGTGCCTCTGGTTCATTCACAGCAGGCATCTTCTTCTTCTTCGCGGCCATGTTGGGGTCGATGCCAGGACGCCCAAGTGCCTTGCGCTTCTCGGCCTCGTTGTAGGCTTGAACACATCTTTCTGCCAAAGACTTCATCCTCTCACGTGAGCCCTGAGCTTCTGCACGCTTCTTTAGAAAATTTTCCTTTAGCTCATGCAGCATGGTTTTGAAGCTCTTCAGTTCCTGCACGCTGAGCCTGGCCATGTGCTTCTTGAACTGAGCCTTTTCATGATCAATTTTCTGCTTCAGCTCAACAATGCGCTGAGCAATGGCTAGTTCTGAAGCAATTGCGCCTTGGAAGGCGATGCTGAGGCCAACGGGCAGCTGCAGATCTTCAAAACTTATGTCCGGTGAGGCAAACCATTCATCGATGAAGTTGTGGATGATGGCAACATCAAAGAGAGGTAGGTTGTTGAAGATTTCTGCTTCTTCCTTGCTTTTGATGAGCTGCTCAAGAGCGTCATCTCCAAGATCTTCATCGCTTGATAGATCAATGGCTTCGCTACGCAGAATGGCAGCAGCGGTGAGCTCTTTGCCTGTTTGTTGCTGGGGCTCCTTTTCCTTCCGGGGCTTGGAGACGCGGGATACGTCTTCAGACTGCACACTGACTTCAGGAGGTGCAGTTTTCAATGGCTTCGCCCTTGAGATTTTTGAGGCAGGGGCCGGTTTTGAAGCTTTTGGTTTCTTCGTCTGCTTTGGCTTTGGCACAGCAGGAGCTTCATCAGACTCAGAGTCAGCTGGAGGGTCATTTACGGCAGTCCCTTGGACTAAGATGTGAGTGATCAGACCCTCAAGATTGGCAAACGGACCGATGACATTGGGTTCCGCGTTGCGTGTGCCATCTGCCCTTGGTGAGGAGGGTCCAGGGTTGAAGTCTAACCCAAATTTCTTCTTGTTTAGCTTCGCTGACTATTGGGCAAACTGAAAGTTGCGCTGGAAGAGATTGTCGTCATGGCACCAGAGGAGTGACGACGGATGCGCATCATCAGGTTGTGGTCCTCGGACCATGCATGGGTAGAAGCCTTGAGCAATGGCTTCATCTCTGGTCTTGGGTACGAGATTCTTGTATAAGATGTCCCCCCATGGCTTCTTGATGGCACTCTTTTCAGCATACTCCTGAGTGACGAAGCGGTATTTGAACCACTGTTCTGCCCAATAGCGTCGAATCCATTGGATTCGGGTCTTGCGCTGCCCATAGCTCTCTCTGGATCTGTTTTGTACATTCCTGCCAAATCTTCAGGTAGATCTTTGGAAGTTCCCTCACGTCTCTGTCTGCCCCCCTTCCTTGCTGCTGCTTCTGAAGCCATAAACTTTAACTTGAAAGGCTTCAAAACTTTCAAAGGCTTCAAAGGCTTTCTTTTTCTGGACCAACAGGAACTGGCTTCAGGAGAGTTTATGTGATGCTGTAGGAATTCTGCAAATGAATGCAGACTATGAAAACTGAAGGATTCTCCCACGGACATGTACCTGTGACAGCATTAAGGTGCGAGGTAAGGGGAAGAGGTCATATGCATTCTCAGAAGGTTTTGAAGATTAATCAGTTTAGAAGACATTGACCTCATCGTGCGAAGACATTCACTCAGATAAGAAGTTGGTTCCAGACTTGTACGAATCCACAGATCAGTACAAGTGAGGAATCTAACTACTTTATGAAGCACAAGTGAATATACTAGGCATGTCACGAGATGCAGCGAGAGATCTAACTAGTGTGAAGAGAAACTTCTTATGGTAGAAAGTGACAGAACCATGAGATCAAAGGGGCTGTAAAAAGAAGTTTTATTTACCACACTGGAACTGCTAGACGAAAGGGAGTTGATGCCGAGCAGTTCAGTCCTCCGTGCCCTAACTTGGCGACGGAAAACACCTACGGCGACGGCGGAGAGGACGATGTCCGTGGTCAGCGTGAGGACGGCGTTGGAGAGGTTGCGGCAGCGAAGCGCTTCGTCTCCGGCGTCGTCGAGTGCTAGCGGTGGCGCTAGGGTTCGTGCGAGGGTGGAAGAAGGAGATAATGACCGCAGTAAGTGTGAATTTATAGGCTCAGGGGCGGCACTGTGCTATTACACAGGTGCCCCTGGCGGTTCGCATTTGAGGAACGCGTGGCCAGTTAGCGGAAGTTTTGGGTTTGTTCCACGTCCCACGCGCGCCTAAATTGTCGGGCGGTCGTTCCTGCTTCTCCGGATTTTATGTGGAGGAATGAGCATTAAAAACGGACTTTATGGTTGTCTCTATATCTTCAGCTGACAAGGACACAGTGAAGACATTCGACAGTTTCAATAGAATGCATATGACTTGGAGAGATAGAATTTGAGATAGAAAGCATAGAGAGATTAGGGTCCGATCACATTCACTTAGTTCAAAAGATTCAACCAAGAAGACATAGCTATAAGTGAATGTTGTAGAGGACAGAACACTAGCATATATATAATACAAGCAACGTAGTGAAGATAATCATGAAGACATGTTGGAAGCCAAACCAAAAGTGACGATAACCAAATGTGAAGATACTGCAAGGTAACGCCATGTGTGAAACACTTCAAAATAGAACATTTGGTCGTGGCGTTACCCACCGTATAGGAAGTATTAGACCCAGACACGGCGCATAATTATCGTGGCGCTCCGAGGTCAAATTCCACATTAATGTATTCACACTTAGAATGTATGTCTTCATTGAATGAAGATATACTTTACTTTGTGTGTTGCACATCTAAGTCATCAATATGCATAAGTGTTAGGATGTGTGCCTGATCACAGGACATTTGAGGATTCCAAGATATTTAGCTCACACCGTAACTTGCAAAATCTCTTCTCATCCAAGGGCTTGGTGAAGATATCCGCCAATTGCTCTTCAGTGTTGACGTGTATGATATCAATGTCTTCCTTCACAACATGATCTCTGAGAAAGTGATGACGAATTTCAATGTGCTTTGTCTTCGAGTGCTGAACTGGGTTGTTAGCAATCTTGATGGCGCTTTCGTTGTCGCAGTAAAGTGGCACTTGCTTCAGATGAATGCCATAGTCCTTGAGTGTTTGCTTCATCCACAAAAGCTGAGCGCAGCAAGATCCAGCAGCAATGTATTCAGATTCAGCAGTGGAGAGAGATACACAGTTCTGCTTCTTTGAAGACCAACATACAAGTGATCGTCCCATAAAGTGACATGTGCATGATGTAGACTTGCGATCAACCTTGTCACCAGCATAATCAGCATCCGAAAATCCAACCAAATCAAACTCTGAGCCCTTTGGATACCATAATCCTAGAGTTGGGGTGTGAGCCAAATATCGAAGAATTCGCTTCACAGCCAAGTGATGCGACTCCTTTGGTGCCGCTTGAAATCGAGCACACATGCAAACACTAAGCATAATATCTGGCCTAGATGCACATAAATAAAGCAAAGACCCAATCATGGAGCGGTATACCTTTTGATCGAACTCTTTACCATTGTCGTCAGGACCTAGATGATGTTTGGCTGGCATTGGTGTTGTGAAGCCTTTGCAGTCTTGCATACGAACTTCTTCAGGCAATCTTTGAGATACTTCTCTTGAGATATGAAGATGCCATTCTGTTGTTGTCGTATTTGAAGACCAAGGAAGAACTTCAGTTCCCCCATCATGGACATCTGATATTGCTCTTGCATCATATATCCAAACTCTTCACTGTACTTCTGATTGGTGCAGCCGAAGATAATGTCATCCACATATATTTGGCACACAAACAGTTCACCATCATATGTCTTCGTGAAAAGAGTGGGATCCAGGGAACCAGGTATGAAGCCTTTGCTCTTCAGGAAGTATTTGAGTGTGTCATACCAGGCCCTAGGGCTTGTTTGAGGCCATACAGTGCCTTGTTGAGCTTGTATACCATGTCAGGATGTTTTGGATTTTCAAAGCCAGGTGGCTGTGCAACATACACTTCTTCTTCAATCTTGCCATTGAGAAAGGCACTTTTCACATCCATTTGATATAAAAGTATGTTATGATGATTTGCATAGGCCAGCAATATGCGTATAGCTTCAAGCCTTGCCACAGGAGAAAATGTTTCATCGAAGTCAATGCCCTCCACTTGAGTATATCCTTGAGCAACGAGACGAGCTTTGTTTCTGACAACTTGACCATGCTCATCTTGCTTGTTGCGGTATATCCATTTAGTGCCTATTATGTTGTGCTTCCATGGATCAGGACGCTTAACCAGTTCCCATACATTATTCAGCTCAAATTGTTGAAGCTCTTCTTGCATAGCTTGAATCCATTCAGGTTCCATGAAGGCTTCTTCAACTTTCTTGGGTTCTGATATTGATACGAATGCGAAGTGCCCACAGAAATTTGCTAGCTGAGTTGCCCTTGAACGAGTGAGTGGACCAGGTGCATTGATGCTGTCAATTATTCTGTCAATTTGCACTTCATCGACAACACGAGGATGTACAGGGCGAAGACTTTGCTCTTGCTGATCTGTGTTGTTGTTGGGAGGAATGTCTTCAGGCTGAGCATTGTCTTCATGTTGATCAGGTGCTGAGATGATAAGTTCTTCTTCAGGATAAGCTTCAGAAGGTATAATCTCTCCAGTTCCCATAAGCTTGATTGATTCACTAGCTGGAACTTCATCTAGCACATTTGGCAGTTGCTCTCTTTGTGAACCATTTGTCTCATCAAACCGCACATCCACTGTTTCAACCACTTTGTAATGGAAGAGATTGAAGACTCTGTAGGAGTGTGAATCCTTTCCATAACCAAGCATAAAGCCCTCATGTGCTTTTGGTGCAAATTTTGAGGTGTGGTGTGGGTCTTTGATCCAGCACCTCGCTCCAAATACTCTGAAGTAACTGACATTTGGCTTCTTGCCAGTTAGGAGTTCATAAGATGTCTTGTTCAGAAGCTTGTGAAGATAAACATGATTGATTGTATGACATGCAGTATCAATGGCTTCAGTCCAGAATTTTCTTGGAGTCTTGTATTCATCTAGCATTGTTCTGGCCATCTCAATGAGTGTTCTGTTCTTGCGTTCGACGATGCCATTCTGTTGTGGCATGTACGGTGCTGAGAATTCATGTGTGATGCCCAAGGTATCAAGATATGTATCAAGGCCAGTGTTCTTGAATTCAGTGCCATTGTCACTTCTGATGTGCTTCAGTCATGTAAAGGATTATGTGCACCCAAGTATATCTAGAGTAATCATCAACAATCACGAAGCCATAGAGGCAAGCAGAAGTAGTAAAAGTTGAGTAGTGAGTGGGACCGAAAAGATCCATGTGGAGCAGTTCGAAGGGTTGTGTAGTAGTCATGATTGTCTTCGAAGGATGTTTTGCCCTTGTCATCTTCCCTGCTTCACAGGCACCGCATAAGTGATCTTTCTTGAACTTGACGCCCTCGATGCCTATGACATGCTTCGTCTTTGCAAGGGTGTGGAGGTTCCTCATGCCAGCATGCCCAAGCCTCTGATGCCAAAGCCAGCATTCTGAAGCTTTTGCAAGAAGACATACTGCAAGTTGTGGTCCTGCTGAGAAATCTACCACGTACAAATCACCTTTCCGATACCCTTCAAACACTAGAGACTTGTCAGATTCCATTAGTACCAGGCAACGATATTTTCCAAACATTACGATCATATTCAAATCGCAAAGCATTGAGACAGACATTAAGTTGAAGCCAAGGGATTCAACAAGCATGACTTTATCCATGTGTTGATCCTTTGAGATTGCAACTCTACCTAGACCCAATACCTTACTTTTACCGGTGTCAGCAAATGTGATGTGGCTCTTGTCGGATGGACGTAATGTTGAGTCCATAAGAAGGCTTCTTTTGCCAGTCATGTGATTTGTACACCCACTGTCAATAATCCATTCTGAAGACTTTGAAGTCGCTGGTGTCGTACCCTACAGTGCAGTTAGGGGGATAGGCTTCACGAAGAGAATTGTGAAGCATAAACATTTGACGAACCAGTGGGTTATGAAAACTTAGATCCAGATTAGGACTAATAGGGAGAGTAGCATGCGATTAAGGAACGAAGTACATAATGATGCCATTCGGGCATTTTATCTTGCGCCCTACAAGATTTTTAAGGTCCCCAGCAATAGCATCAGAAGATTTTGTTTTTCTGCTGGAGACCTTTCCCTGCAAGAGAGAGTTAAGCTTTCTTAACCACCCACATCTTTAAGGGTGGCTTAGAAGCAATAAGTCTAAGTGCAGCATCTGAGAATTTTGGCTTTGAAGCCTTAGCAAACAGTCTAGCAGGTGGACAATAGTACTCATAGGAATAGGCAGAATAATTTTTGGTCATATGAACATGACGATTCGAAGAACTGCTCTCATATTCATATGCCTGAGTATGGTTTCCCTGCAAAACATTTGCGTTAGTGTGACTCAGGTGAGTCCTCTGTTTGTATGAAGCCTTTGGACCATATGAAGCCTTTGGTATGAGGTTTGTCTTCTTCAAGTGAGGTGTCATGAAGACATTCACAGGAAGATTTTCTAGACATTTTTTCGGAACCCAGATCTTCTTCATAGGCGGTCCATTCCTGCAGTTAGTACCAATGTACCTGGCAAACACTTCACCGTTCTGATTCTTAAACAGTTTATAGTTTGCATCAAAGGATTCATCAATGATAATGGGGTTAGCACAAGTGAAGCCAGATAAATTGGATGGATCTGCTGAAAGTTCCTTTGCAGCAACCCATGTGGTTTTGGGGTACTACTTAGGTTTCCAGTAAGAGCCATCTGCATTTATTTTCCTCAGGAACCCAACACCCTCTTTCCTAGGGTTTCGGTTCAGAATCTGCTTCTTGAGGACATCACATAATATCTGATGTCCTTTAAGACTTTTGTACATCCCTGTTTCAAGCAGTGTCTTCAACCTAGCATTCTCATCAACAATAGCAGTGGTATCCTCAGCTGAGGGGTTAGTTACCACATCAACAGTTGAAGATATTGGAACAGCAGTAGCAGTGGAACATTCAGCAACAGAAGTAGCATTATCACGCTCAATGCATTTAAGACATGGTGGTTCAAATCCTTCCTGAGCGGAACTGATCTGTTCGGCGCGAAGTGACTCGTTTTCCTTTTGAAGATCTTCATGAGCCGCTCTCAATTTCTCAAGTTCTTGCTTTCTTTGACGATAATCATAGGAAAGCTTCTCATGAGTTGTTGAGAGAGTATCAAGACGATCTTCAAGTTCCTGATACTTAACGTGAAGATTTTTTATGTCTTCAATTAAGGCTTCAGATCGAGTCATTTCAGCACCCAACAGATCATCGCTTCTGTCTAATAGTTTTTGAATATGTTCCATAGCCTTCTGTTGTTCAGTTGCAATTTTAGCAAGTGTTTTGTAGCCGGGTTTTGAATCACAGTCAGAGTCATCGTCACTAGATGTTTGATAGCGAGTAGTGCGTGTGTTTACCTTGGCACCGTGTGCCATGATGCAGTAGGTAGGAGTGGAGTCGTTCTCGTCACTTGCATTGGTGTCGGTGATGAAGTCATTGTCTTCAGTGTTGAAGATGGACTTGGCGACGTATGCTGTAGCCAGACTTGCAATGCCAGAATCAAACTCCTCCTCAGACTCCACCTCTGCCTCCTCAGAAGCGGACTCCTCCTCTGAATCCATTTCCTTGCCAACAAACGCACGTGCCTTGCCAGATGAGCTCTTCTTGTGTGGTGAAGACTTTGTGGAAGACTTGGAAGAAGACTTTGAGTATTTCTTCTTCTTTTTGCCGTCAGAATCATATTCCTTGCTCTTCTTCTTCCTTCTATTCTCATTGTCCCACTGTGGACACTCAGAGATGAAGTGTCCAGTTTTCTTGCACTTGTGACATGTTTTCTTCTTGTAGTCATGAGCAGAGGCTTCATCATTCCTTGAGCTTGATCGTGAAGATTTTCTGAAGCCTTTCTTCTTGGTGAATTTTTGGAACTTCTTCACTAGCATTGCAAGTTCTCTTTCAATGTCTTCAGGATCATCAGAACTGCAGTCAGATTCTTCTTCAGATGAGGAAACAGCTTTTGCCTTCAAGGCACGAGTTCGCCCATAGTTTGGACCGTAGATATCTCTTTTCTCAGAAAGCTGAAACTCATGTGTGTTGAGCCTCTCAAGTATGTCAGATGGATCGAGTGTCTTGAAATCAGGATGTTCTTGAATCATCAGGGCCAGGATGTCAAATGAACTATCAAGTGATCTCAGCAGCGTCTTGACGATTTCATGTTTGGTGATCTCAGTGGCGCCGAGGGCTTGAAGCTCATTTGTGATGTCAGTGAGCCGATCAAATGTGTGCTGGACATTCTCATTTTCATTTCGCTTGAAGCGGTTGAAGAGGTTGTGAAGGACACTGATTCTTTGATCTCTCTGGGTTGAGACGCCTTCATTGACCTTGGAGAGCCAGTCCCAGACCAGCTTGGATGTCTTCAAGGCACTCACACAGCCATACTGTCCTTTTGTCAGATGGCCACAGATGATATTTTTGGCGGTAGAGTCCAGTTGAGTGAACTTCTTGACATCAGCAGCAGTGACACCTTCTCCAGCCTTGGGGATGCCGCTCTCGACGACATACCATAGGTCGACGTCAATGGCTTCAAGATGCATGCGCATCTTATTCTTCCAGTAGGGATATTCAGTTCCATCGAAGACGGGGCAAGCAGCGGAGACTTTGATTATCCCTGCAGTCGACATAGCTAAAACTCCAGGTGGTTAAACCGAATCACACAGAACAAGGGAGCACCTTGCTCTGATACCAATTGAAAGTGCGTTATATCGACTAGAGGGGAGGGGGTGAATAGGCGATTTTTATGAAAGTCTTCAAAACGTGAGAGTTATGAAGACAAACAGCGAAGATTATGCCTTTTACTGTGCAGCGGAAGTTAGATTACACTAGGCCAGCCATGGCCATATATTCAATAGAGTGAAAGTACAATGACAAACAACTGCAGTGTAATAAGGATCAGGTAGGAAGAAGTTATGAAGCCAAACAGTTCAAACATACACGTTGTGAAGACAAGAGATAAAGCAACAATGGCTTCACAATGTGTAACAGTAAGAAAAGGAAGTGAAGATGAAACCAGTGACTCGTTGAAGACAATGATATGTTGGACCAGTTCCAGTTGCTGTGACAACTGTACGTCTGGTTGGAGCGGCTAGGTATTTAAACCTTAGGACACACAGTCCCGGACATCCAGTCCTGAACACACAGTCCAGGACACCAAGTCCTCACCGTATTCTCCTTGAGCTAAGGTCACTTAGTCCTCGCCCAATCACTCTGGTAAGTCTTCAAGGTAGACTCCCAAACCTTCACAGACTTCGTTCACTGGCAATCCACAATGTCTCTTGGATGCTCTGAACGCGACGCCTAACCGTCTGGAGGATTCACAGTCCTCAAGTGTAATAAGTTTTCAGATCACACAAACATGAAGACTTAAGTGATGCCCAATTTACTCTGGCTTTGGGTGGTTAGGGCTTTTCTCCTCACTAGGAATTTTTCTCTCAAAGGCTTCGAGGTGGGTTGCTCTCAAACGACAAAAGTCGTGCACTGAAATCTGAGCAGCCAACCGTTTATGGTTGTGGGGGTGGGCTATTTATAGCCACTTGGCAACCCAACCTGATTTGTCCGAAATGACCCTGGGTCACTAAGGAACTGACACGTGTCTCAACGGTCAGATTTCGAACTCTCATGGCAACTTTACTTGGGCTACAAGCAAAGCTGACTTGTCCGGCTCTGGACAAGATTCGCTCTCATTGTCTTCATTCGGAGACATAGGTTTTTGATTTAGGCATCACTTCAGTCATTCTGACTGGTTCTCCTGGACCCCACTTAACAGTACGGTGGTTCCTATGACACAACACAAAAGAAAAAGAACTACGAAAGATCTAAGTCTTCGAGCTCCATAGGCTTCATAACGTGTCTTCTTATGTCATAGTCTTCAATGTGAATATCTTCATAAACCACCTTTGTCTTTAATGTCTTCATACATTTTAGGGGTCATCTCTGGTAGTAAAACCGAATCAATGAGGAACTTCTACCTGTGTTTTCCTGCAATTCTCACAAACACATTAGTCCCTTAACTAGGTTTGTCGTCAATGCTCCAAAACCAACTAGGGGTGGCACTAGATGCACTTACACTGTCCTAATCAATATTAATGTTTCCTTTGAACTACTTGCATTACTGAAACACTCACTATCAATTGATTTTTCGCATATGCATTGTACAATGAATCCCGGCAATAATTTTCCAAAGATGTGTTCATGGGTGGTGCGCAGCTCCGCACAAGACGGTGTGCCATGTGGCACTATCCATTCATTGTTCAGTCTCGCTCTCTGATAGCTAGGCAACCTCCTGAAGCAATAATAGCCAATCATCCACACAAAAAAAGTGTTCTATGTTTCCCTGATCATTGGGAAGCTGTACAAGCTTTCGGATATGCAGGGAAAGGAGACACTCCCTGTGTGAATGGTGTTGCATATCACTTCACAATTAATCTTCTACAGTCAAATCTAATAGAGATATGCAATGATCAAAGGGTTACAGCCTTTATGAAAGGTCTTTCTCTGTATAAAGCATTGCAACAAGCTCGACCTAAAACCCATTGTCATTTCTTCTCTCATCTTAAAATAAAAAGCAACATATATGCACGCACAGGCTTCAGCATGGGCACGGCGTGCAAGTCTGAATCATTTCAGCTAGGCTACAACTTAGACGACTCAACTTACCCTGTCGTGGCATGGAGTTGCCCCGCTCCCCCAAGACCAAGACATTTTTGCTTCTGTGACCAAGATCGACAATGGATGAGGAAAGCACATCGATTTTTCGAGACTCGTGGAACGGGACCGAGTCGCCCCGCCGTCTCTGGCCAAAGCTATTCACCATATCTCGTTGGAAGAATTGCACACTTTGGGATACCATCCAGGATGATGCCTTGATTCGTCACCGCTAAGGCCGGCCCCCTCCACCCTTCTGCAGGACTTCATCGACCTTGGTCACAGCTTGTGGAACTTCACTACCTCCTCGGCCTACAGACGACAGTTCATGGATTTGGCACCCTCGCCATTGCGGTTTGTTGGGAAGACCCCTCTCCCCAAATGTCGCTTCTTCATGTGGTTGCGGCTCCACCGTCGGCTGTCCAAGACCTAGCAAGAGTTTGCGGCGGCTACTTGATGCCCGAACATCACCCCAGTTGCTTGGGTTCGCTCGATGGAACTGGCCGATGCGACCCCGAATGGGCGTTCAACCTCCTCCAGGTTCATCGCCTCTGGAATCGCCATGCCTCCATGGGAGATCTAGCGTGAGCATAATTGTATATTTTTCCAGTTCCTGTCACGCCCTCTCTCAGCGATCATCTGGTAAATCATGTACAGTAAAACCCGCTGCTGGACTTCAATCTAATAGAAAAGGGGAAAAAATGCAGCGCCAAAAGCCAAAGATAAAACCAATTGCTTTTCGTTGTGCATACTGCAATTCTATTTTGTATGTCACCAAGAAAATCACAAAGCATGAGACAAACAATCTATTCCGATTGTGTTTGTCACCAAGAAGATCACAAAGCATGAGATAAACAAACGGCCATCTCATATGGCTGCTCGCAAGAATACTATACCTACAGACTGAAACAGCAAGCAACAAGAATGAGTAACTGCCCATTCACCACTAATTCAGTTCATCACGTCGAACTGAGGAAATCAACAGAGTTGTTGACCAATTTCGTCGTGCATACAAAAACGCTACAAGCACAAACACGAACAGTTACTCTTCTGACAAAGTAAAACAGAGGATAAATACCACGGAACAGCAAGTAAAAATCATCAACCCGTAACTGCCCGTTCACCAACTCCATGACGTCAAACTCGAGGAGATCAGTCAAAGTTTCAGAGAGTAGGCATGAATGCCCAGCTTTTTCAGAAAGCTTAAAGCAATACAGATCAAGAACGAGAAAAGATAGACAGGCGAGATCAAACTTGATACAATCAACACCGTTCATGATCAATTTCACCACTAATTTAGTCCAGCACGCCAAACTTAAGGAGATCAACAGAATTTCATGACCAATTTCACCACCAAATCAGTTCATCATATGCCAAACTTGAGGAAACTATCAGAGTTCGCGGCCAACTTCACCTACTCGATGCAAGACGATCAACGAAGCAAAACAAGGAAGAAAGACACCAAACATGACCACATAAACAGGGCATCTCTCACACTCTCGCGCCGGCCATCCTCCATGAGCACTACCACATCCACAAGGACTACTCGACCTTGACGTGGAAGACGTCCTTGCGCTCCTCCTCCTTGACCTTGAGCAGGGTGACCCAGAGCACGCCGTTCTTCATCTCGGCCCTGATCTTGTCCATCTTGTACGCGTGAGCAGAGGACACCTCGATGCGGCGGTTGTACTTCGGCACCGCGGAGTCGTCGTCGTCGCCGTCCCAGGGCTGCTTCTCGCCCTCGCCCTTGATCATCAGGATGTTCTTGTCGGCGCGCACCTCCACGTGCTCCTTGGTCAGCCCCGGCATCGGCACCTTGAGGTACACCGCGTCGTCGTCCTCCTTGGCCACCCAGCGTCCGAGCCGCGACGCCCCAGCCCCAGCAGCAGTGGAGGAGAGGCCGGTCTGAGATGCGACGTCCTCCATGAGAGACAGCAGACGGGCCATGCTGGTCGGCGCGCCGAGCGGGTCGAGCACGTCTGCAGCATCAACACCAAGGACGGCAAAAGCAGATGAGAACGCTGCGATGTTGATACTTCAGAGCGAAGGCAAGGAAACGGCGCACCAGTCCACAGGTGGGGAAGGGAAGCATACCCTGCGAGAAGAAGCTGGGGATGACGAGGTCGCGGCCGCTGTAGTCGTCGTCGTCGTCGTCGTAGCGGCTGACCTCCTTGGCCTGGGTGTTGTACGGGCGGCGGGCGGCGGTGACGGCGGGGGAGTGGACCGAGCGGAAGGCCACGGGAGCACCGGACTTGAGGAGGCTGGCCGGCGCGATTTCCTTGCCCTTGCAATCGACGGCGGAAGCCATGGTCTCTTTCTCCTCTTTCTCTCTCTTCTCTCTCTCGCTCTGTGGTGGGTGATGATTTTGGATTCTTGTGGCTGAGCGAGACGGGGGTGGGAAATGGAGGGAGACGGGGGTTTTGTGAAGGAGGAGCGGGAAGGCTTTCTTGGGGGAGGGGATGGTGAGGAGGGTTTAGAAGCTTCTGGGGAGATCGGATGAGGCCTCGAGCCTTCCAGAACGATCGGGAGACCACAGCTTTAGGATTCGTGCTGCTTGATGTACCACGATCGGGGGCCATGGATGAACGTAATCATTGATTGATCTGCTGTGGTGCGCAAGGCAAGAGAGAAGTTGCTCTATGTCGAGTGATTTGCTTTCTCAGTCTGCTTCGCGCTTGGCAATAAAGCAATCAGCACCAAACTAAATTCTCTACAATTCTTGTATTACTCAATCGGGGATTACAATCACGGTTCATCCTCTGAGCCAAATCCAATGCATACCATAGTTCCGCCTTCAGACCTATCAAAACTGGCACTGCGTGACTAGAAGAATTCTGAATCAACACCATTTTCTTGAGAACGAAAAAATGGCAAATGTACATGCTCTGGCGTCAAGACATACATGGTGTTATTAAACTCAACCGTTTCCACCTCTAAACAGATTTTGTGCTACACACTTGGCTAGAAGAAGAAAAAACATACGCATGTGTAGTTCACAAAAAAAACATGAGCATGCAAATTGTACTTAAACTTTTTCTAAAAACCAAGAGAATAGGTTGTACAATTTCCTAACATTTTACAACAGTAGATATAAAACATAGTTGACACATGTGACTTTTTTAATAATTATAGTTGAACCATATAAAATGGACAAATCATATATTCTGTCCTTATCGTATTTTATGCTTCTAAAATATTAGATAATTGCATCAAATATGGAAGGGCGCAGCAACGCGTGCTATCATGATCTCATGTATTATTATTACTATAAAGATTGGACGCATCACGTCGTGTGGTTGGTGTTGTTAGGATTTCATAAAAGAATTGTTTGGTTTAGTGTCTCGTGGGATAATCAATTATTTTCTTTTTTAATAATATACTATATTTTGTTGGCCTTGTTATGGAGGTATAATTATGTGTTATTTGCAAATTAACCCATACGTATGCAAGGAAGTTTCTTGCAGCGGTGACCCCGTTTATTATATTGGTGCTATATTGTTGCATATTGGTATTTATGTTTTGTCTGGTGATAAGAGAGTGTGAGGCTGATGTATTTTATAAGCTAGTTGTCGCAGATTGATTTAAAAAATCATTGACCAGTCAAAACCATGAACAAAATTCAACATTGAACACCTCACTTGAATGAGAGAGCTCCTTAAAAAATTGTTAACCAGTTTAAAAATTGGGAACTCAATCCAAAATCATATTGGTGCTACAATGTTGCGTGTTGGCATTTATTTTTGTCAGATGATGAGAGCGTGCGCGAGACTGGTACATTTTTATAAGTTGGTTGTTGCCCATTGATTTGAGAAATCATTGACTAGTCAAAATTATGAACCAAATTATAGCAGTTAACCTTCATTTGGGTAAAGTTCATTTGTGTCATCTTATATTCTTATATGAGAGATTTGCACCTCCATGTTCTAGGTATCCAGGTGGACAATTCTGTTTATTTCATTTTTTTTATTCTTTTAGTCGTCATATATGCACATGTGAAGAACATTTTTATGAATTTTATATATGGATTTTTCGTGGTCAACTTCTCTCACCATAATGATGCCATCTATTTGCATTGCAACTCTATTCTAGTAGCTATAGATGTTGGCAATTCAAGTCTAACTATGGAGACTACTTTTGTATGTCAATTTTTTTAGTTTAATCCAGGCATAGTTAACCACAAACATCTATGATGACAATGGCGGCACATCCCCATTTTATCATAGGGTAATTATCTGATGTATTTATCCATGGTGCTTATTTGTCTTAGGTGCAAAATATCCGCAAGGACTTCTAATGTATTTATCCATGGCGCTTATTTTTGTTTGATGTTGTCTAGTTGTACATGGGATTTCCATCCATATTTGTTACTATACTACATGGTTTTAGACAACAACTATAAACATGGCACACACATTTAGAAGGTGTTAATTTTCTATGCAGGAATGTTATACGGAAAGCATATTATACAATTGCCTTGAGTAATTTAGCAATTAACTTATGATGTATTTATGAAAAAAGGTTGTGCAGTATTAAAGGGGACCATATAATTCTCAGAATATATTGTGCTAGATTGCTAGAAAATTCAGGTTTCTTATTTCTTCTCGTGTCACATTGTGTCTTGAAAGCTTCTCTGCCTAAAGGACTTCAAGTTGAAGTTTGTGGTATAGCTGTTCAGGCGACCTTCCTAGCCAAGGTAGAGAAGTTTTCCATGGGATATGTTTTCTGGAAATGCACAAGCTATGTGCAAAATATAATTCTTTTCTTCCTCCTTTTGTTTTCTAAAATTTTAAGCTACAAAAGTCTATGTTTCCATTCAAATTTAGCAAGTTTCTCGAAGGACATATAGGACAAAGATAGTAGATCATCAACAAACCCCCTTTTTTATGGCTGCTAATAGTCGTTCCTTCTTTGCACTTTTCTCTTCAGTTCCTTCTTTGTTTTGTTTCTAATAAACACAATTCATATTTTTTTTGCTTCCACATGTTGTGTACAATAAACACAAATATATCATTAAAATGCTGATCCGCAGGGTCAACAAAAGATCACTAAGGTATACAACCTCTCAGCTGCTCAATCATCTGAAACAAATAAATAGAAATGGGTGACAAAATTAGCAAATCCCACATGAAATTTTATATAGGTGCAGATCCTAAATTAAGCCACTCGTCATAAATGCTAAAGCTTTCTGCATGTTCAGCTTGAGCATAGGTAAGTAAACGAACTTAGCTTTCCGTGGCCCGGTGGGCTAGGCCTAAACACACAACAAAATTTGACCTCAGTCCGTGAATTCTACAATGAATTATTTTCAACTCAACATAATCCTCTCCTGCATATGCAAGCTCTGTACACCAAATTTAACTGTTTCCTATTTGAAATGATTATTTCTTTTGTTTGTTCTAATATTTGCCATGTTGTGATGGGAAAAGGCATATAGAACAAAACTAACAAGTAACAACTTTTACATCAAGTTTTATACATGTCTAGATCATAAATTAGGCCACTCTTCTAATCAATACTAATATTTTCCTTTGAACTACTTGCATTACTGAAACACTCACTATCAATTGATTTCCCCATATGCATTGCTACAATGAATCCTGACAACATTGTTTCCAAAGATGTGTTCATGGGTGATGCGTAGCTTCGCACAAGACTGTGTGCAATGTGGCACTATCCATTCATTGTTCAGCCTCGCCCTCTGATAGCTAGGCAACCTACGAAGTTTCTTACGTGGGTGGGCTAAGCATTTGAGTGGGATATATAAGGTCGAAAAGGAAACACTCCTTTTACTTATTCAATCCCTAGACCTAAAAGCTGAATCCTCCATCGTAGATACCAGTGAACTGGAAACCAAAGTGGAGGCGGAAATGAGATTGAAAGAACTGCGTTGAGAGGAGGAATTGAAATGGGTACTGTGAGCTAAAGTACGTAGAATTGTCCAAGGAGATGATAACACCCAATTCTTCCATATGATTGCGAATGGCAAGCACCGAAAGAAGAGAATATTCCTGCTCGAGCAGGATGAAGGAACGATTATAGGACAGGAAAACTTAAAACTATACATCACCAACTACTATAAGCACCTGTTTGGGCCTCTGGAGGATAATTCTGTATCCTTGGATGAGTCAAGGGTTGAGGATGTCCCTCAACTTGCCGCGGTTGAAAATGATATTTTGACCACTCCATTTTCGGAGAAAGAGGTGTTTGAAGCGATTGCACAAATGAAGAATAATAAAGCTCCAGTGCTGGATGGTTTTCCGACATAGTTTTATAAAAAAGTGCTGGTATATTATTAAGGGGGATTTGCTACCGATGTTCCATGACTTATTTGCTGGACAGCTTCAGTTGTTTCACTTGAATTTTGGAATGATCACTTTGCTTCCTAAGAAAACAGAGGCCGTGCGAATTGACCAGTTCAGGCTGATTTGTCTTCTTAATGACAGTTTCAAAATTTTCACCAAGGTTTGGACTAATAGGCTTACATAGATTGCACATTCTGTGGTGCAACCATCCCAGACAGCTTTCATGCCGGATAGACACATCCTAGAAGGGGTTGTGGTCCTCCATGAAACACTCCATGAAATCCACACGAAAAAACTAGATGGGGTAGTTTTCAAAGTGGATTTTGAGAAAGCGTACGATAAGGTCAAATGGCCATTTCTTCAACAGGCCTTGCGTATGAAGGGTTTCGATCTGGCGTGGATAAACTAGGTGGAATCGTTCACGCAAAAAGGAAGTGTTGGAATTAAAGTAAATGATGACATAGGTCATTACTTCCAGACACACAAAGGTCTCAGGCAAGGAGGTCCGATGTCCCCTATCATGTTGAACATAGTGGTTGATATGTTGACAATTTTAATAGGAAGGGCTAAGGATGCTGGCCAGGTAGGTGGCCTCGTTCCACATTTAGGAGGAGCGGGAAGGCTTTCTTGGGGGAGGGGATGCTGAACTGGGTTTAGAAGCTTCTGGGGAGATCGGATGACGCCTCGAGCCTTCCAGAACGATCGGGAGACCACAGCTTTACGATTCGTGCTGGTTGATGTACCACGATCGGGGGCCATGGATGTGGTGCGCAAGGCAAGAGATGTTGCTGTATGCCGAGTGATTTGCTTTCTCTAGTCTGCTTGGCGCTTGGCAATAAAGCAATCAACACCAAACTAAATTCTGTATAATTCTTGTATTACTCAATCATGGATTACAATCACGATTGAGAACGTCCAGAACATCCTATGAGCCAAATCCAAGCCATACCATAGTTCGGCCTTTAGACCTATCAAAATTTGCCACCGCGTGACTAGAAGAATTCTGAATCAACACCATTTTCTTGAGAGAATGAAGAAATGGCAAATGTACACATTGTGAAAATTCAGGAAATCAACCAAACATGCCTTGACGTCAAGACATGCATGACTTTATTTAATGAGTTGTTATTTAATAAAATTTTCTTTGAAATGATTTTTTCTGTGTTTAAAGTGTAGAGTTTATAACCATGTTCCAACAACTTGATGCCATGGGACATTACACATTTCGGTGGACTCATTACTCGTAATAATTAACAAACAGTAAAATAGCGTCTATGTATATACTGTGTTAAAAAAGGTAAAATAGAGTGAGCTAGGAGCAACCACACAGCTCTTTGGTTAATGGGACCAGAGAGATGTGACTAGGCCTCCAATTCTTGGCTTGATTGATTTTATTTTATTTTTGAACATAAGGAGTTTTATTACTTTTAAGCATATTTTACATAAAGTAGCATGAACGGAGACACGCTAGATACACAAAGAATGCCCCTTCCTGGACACGGACCTATGTTTGGACATAAGCACGTGATTGTCAATCTTGTAGGCTAGATTTTCCCTGCTAATCTTGCTTGGTGCGTGCTTTGACATTTGAGTTCCTGTGAATACATGATATCCTACTAGCGTGGAAGGAAGCGTTGGCCTGTATATCCGCGAGAAGAGGTCTGATTATCAAGTGACCTGGTGCATTCATTATACTAGATGATAGCCCGCACGTTGTTGCGGGAATATTTTGCAACATATTTCAATGTGACTCGTTGTATGAAACATGAATATTTGAAGTAATAATATAAAAAGCTAACAATATAAATACATATAATTTATTGTGCTTGATTACTATATGGTTGTAAAATGTTTATTAAATGTATATAGCATAATATAATGAAAACCCTCATGTATGTTACATGTTGAGATAAGTCTTTTTTTCATGCATGTCATGATGAAGTGGCATGCTTGCATGTTGAGAGACATATGTGTTGGGTTTCGTAGTAATTTCAAAAATTTTCCTACGCGCACACAGGATCATGTGATGCATAGCAACGAGAGGAGAGTGTTGTCTACGTACCCAACGCAGACCGACTGCGGAAGCAATGACACGACGTAGAGGAAGTAGTCGTACGTCTTCACGATCCAACCGATCAAGCACCGAAACTACGGCACCTCCGAGTTCGAGCACACGTTCAGCTCGATGACGATCCCCGGACTCCGATCCAGCAAAGTGTCGGGGAAGAGTTTCGTCAGCACGACGGCGTGGTGACGATCTTGATGAACTACAGCAGCAGGGCTTCGCCTAAACTCCGCTACAGTATTATCGAGGAATATGGTGGCAGGGGGCACCGCACACGGCTAAGGAATCGATCACGTGGATCAACTTGTGTCAACTTGTGTGTTT
>NC_041392.1:140065683-140072512 GCF_002162155.2 Triticum dicoccoides
CCTGTAGTACTCCTTTATAATCACCCATTTACGTTGTGACGTTTGGTAGTACCCAAAGTGTTCCTCCGGTAAACGGGAGTTGCATAATCTCATAGTCGTAGGAACATGTATAAGTCATGAAGAAAGCAATAGCAACATACTAAACGATCAGGTGCTAAGCTAATGGAATGGGTCATGTCAATCAGATCATTCTACTAATGATGTGACCTCGTTAATCAAATAACAACTCATTGTTCATGGTTAGGAAACATAACCATCTTTGATTAACGAGCTAGTCAAGTAGAGGCATACTAGTGACACTCTGTTTGTCTATGTATTCACACATGTATTATGTTTCCGGAAAATACAATTCTAGCATGAATAATAAACATTTATCATGATTATAAGGAAATAAATAATAACTTTATTATTGCCTCTAGGGCATATTTCCTTCAATATGATAGTGGGGGTGGGCCTTTTCTCATGCATGTTGTGCAATGATGTGGCATGCTTGCATGTTGAGAGAAATAGTTAGTGGGAGCTAGCTATTTAGATATAGAAGATTGCTTGCAGCTGTGACTCATGCCAAAACAGAGCAATTAGTGTAGAAGACGGGCTCTTGTAGTTGTAAAATCTCTGCTAGCTTGGAGGCAATAAGAAGGACGAAGGCCTTAGCCTCGAGTGGTGAAGTAGCTGGAGGAGACAAGGCCGAGACATAAAGCCACTTGAAGTGTTGGTTGCTCTCCACCTCGATGAAGATGCCGATGCCTGCTGGAGTTGGGTGCGCATTCTGATGTGTCTTCCAAGCCGCATCATAGAAGATGGCATCACCTGCAAAACAAGAAAAGTTCTGAACCGTAGGTTCGGTAACATGAGCCCGATGTGTGTCAGTTGTAGTTATTGGAGGTTCATCTCCATAGAGGGCTGATACTTCAATTTTTGATCCCTGAACAATAGCGTTAGAAATAGCAAAAACTTGGCCAGGCCATAGACACCTCATGTTAAAGAGACGATCATTTCTTACTTTCCAAAGGCACCAAAGGAAAGTGTACAAGCTTATGATATTGATTCGAGGATGACCTGATGAAAGTAGAGCTTGTATCATGTCAGGAACATAATGGTGAGAGGCGGCAAGAACTTCAGTTTTAATATACCAAGGATAACAATACCATGCAAATTTAGAAAAAGGGCAAAGAAAGAACATATGCATTTCATTCCCCAAACAGACACATCTAGAGCACTTGGGCTCAATATGATTCGAAAATTTACTTGCACGTTTACCTATGGGGGGTGCCTTTCGACGAAGCCTCTAGGCAAAAGTTTGAACCCGAGGCGCCATGGATTTCACTTACCAAACCTGATTTAAAAGAGATATTATCTGTGAAGAGACCATGCTGGGTTGCTGATTTGCACGCATGGCGAGATTGTTGAAACATTGCTTGTACGGACTCTTAGAGGTACAGTCACGTGCAGGGTTTAGTTTCCACAACAAAGTGTCCCGCCCATCTGAATTTATAATTGGAGTTTGGAGGATAGCATTGGCTGTTTGAGAGTTAAACAGAGAAATCACTAATTCTACACTCCAAGCCTTTTGGTTAGGTAGCCAAAGATCTTTAACTCTAACAGGATAAACAAAGGGTGGAGTCTGAATGGTAAGATTTTCGTACATGGTTTCCCACCTGTGGGACCAAGAAGTACTCCATATAGAACTGCTACCATCAATAATTTGATAAAAAGCTACTTGAACTTAAAAGTGGTTTTACCTTGTGGATGGCAGCCCAAAAAGCATATTTAGGCTTATCTGACTTTGCTCTCCAAATAGAAGTACCATGATGGTACTTGGCTTTGCGGATTAACTAAAGTTGGCTCTATGGTTCTTTAGCTAACATCCATGCAACCGAGAGTATAAGACCTTGATTTACAGCTTGCAAGTTTTGAACTCCTAGTCACCTGAAGGAAATATGCCCTAGAGGCAATAATAAAGTTGTTATTTATATTTCCTTATATCATGATAAATGTTTATTATTCATGCTAGAATTGTATTAACCGGAAACTTAGTACATGTGTGAATACATAGACAAACAAAGTGTCACTAGTATGCCTCTACTTGACTTGCTCATTAATCAAAGATAGTTAAGTTTCCTAGCCATAGACATGAGTTGTCATTTGATGAATGGGATCACATCATTAGAGAATGATGTGATTGACTTGACCCATCCGTTAGCTTAGCATTATGATCATTTAGTTTATTCCGATTGCTTTCTCCATAACTTATACATGTTCCTATGACTATGAGATTATGCAACTCCCGAATACCGGAGGAACACTTACTGTGCTATCAAATGTCACAACGTAACTGAGTGATTATAAAGATGCTCTACAGGTGTCTCTGATGGTGTTTGTTGAGTTGGCATAAATCGAGATTAGGATCTATCACTCCGATTGTCGGAGAGGTATCTCTGGGCCCTCTCGGTAATGCACATCACTATAAGCCTTGCAAGCAATGTGACTAATGAGTTAGTTGCGGGATGTTTTGCATTACGGAATGAGTAAAGAGACTTGCCGGTAATGAGATTGAACTAGGTATGATGATACCGACGATCGAATCTCGGGCAAGTAACATACCGATGACAAAGGGAACAACGTATTTGTTATGCGGTTTGACCGATAAAGATCTTCGTAGAATATGTAGGAACCTATATGAGCATCCAGGTTCCGCTATTGGTTATTGACCGGAGATGAGTCTCGGTCATGTCTACATAGTTCTTGAACCCGCAGGGTCCGCATGCTTAACATTCGATGATGATCGATGTTATGAGTTTATGTGTTTTGATGTAGCGAAGGTAGTTCGGAGTCCTGGATGTGATCACGGACATGACGAGGCTCGAAATGGCCGAGACATGAAGATTGATATATTGGAAGGTTATGTTTGGACACCGGAATGGTTTCGGATGAGTTCGGGCATATACCGAAGTACCGGGGGGTTACTGGAACCCCCAGGGGCTTAATGGGCCTACATGGGCTTTAGTGGAAGAGAGAGGAGGCAGCCAAGAGGTGGGGGCGGGCCCCCCCAAGCCCAATCCTAATTGGGAAGGGGGCCAGCCCCCCTTTCCTTCTTCTCTTCTTCCCCTTCCTTCCCCCTCCTATTAGGACTAGGAAAGGGGGGAAACCTACTCCTAGTAGGAGTAGGAATCCCCCCTTGGGGGCGCACCATGAGGCCGGCAGGCCCCCCTCCCCTCCTTTATATACGAGAGAGGGGGCACCCCATAGACACACAAGTTGACAATTGTTTTAGCCGTGTGCGGTGCCCCCTCCACAGATACACACCTCGGTCATATCGTCGTAGTGCTTAGGCGAAGCCCTGCGCTGGTAACTTCATTATCATCGTCAACACGCCGTCGTGCTGACGAAACTCTTGCTCGGCCTGTAGGATTGAAAGTATGTCTGGAGGGAGTGATTAGACTACTGGACCAAATAAAAATATAGCCTTTTCCCAATTTTAAGTCTTGGCAGATTTTAGCAACTTAGCACTAGTCATGTAAACAACCTACACATGCAAGTCTAAGAGTATAGCAACGGAATGTAAAACATTGCACATGAAGGTAAAGCGAGGAGTTTGGAGGGAGAAAACGCAATGTAGACACAGAGATTTTTAGCTTGGTTCCGATAGGTGGTGCTATCATACATCCACTTTGATGGAGACTTCAACCCACGAAGGGTAACGGTTGCGCGAGTCCATAGAGGGCTCCACCCACGAAGGGTCCACGAAGGAGCAACCTTATCTATCCCACCATGGCCATCGCCCACGAAGGACTTGCCTCACTAGGGTAGATCTTCATGAAGTAGGAGATCTCCTTGCCCGTACAAACTCCTTGGTTCAACTCCACAATCTTGGCGGAGGCTCCCAAGTGACACCTAACCAATCTAGGAGACACCACTCTCCAAAAGGTAATAGATGGTGTGTTGATGATGAACTCCTTGCTCTTGTGCTTCAAATGATAGTCTCCGCAACACTCAATTCTCTCTCACAGATTTGGATTTGGTGGAAAGATGATTTGAGTGGAAAGAAACTTGGGGATGGCTAGAGATCAAGATTTATGTGGTTGGAGTGGAATATCTTGACCTCAACACAAGTGTAGGTGGTTCTCTCTCAGAAAATGTATGTTGGAAGTGTAGGCATGTTCTGATGGCTCTCTCCACGAATGAAGAGTGGGTGGAGGGGTTGAAGGAAATATGCCCTAGAGGCAATAATAAAGTTATTATTTATTTCCTTATATCTGATAAATGTTTATTATTCATGCTAGAATTGTATTAACCGGAAACATGATACATGTGTGAATACATAGACAAACAAAGTGTCACTAGTATGCCTCTACTAGACTAGCTCGTTAATCAAAGATGGTTAAGTTTCCTAGCCATAGACATGAGTTGTCATTTGATTAATGGGATCACATCATTAGGAGAATGGTGTGATTGACTTGACCCATTCCGTTAGCTTAGCACTTGATCGTTTAGTTTGTTGCTATTCCTTTCTTCATGACTTATACATGTTCCTGTGACTATGAGATTATGCAACTCCCGTTTACTGGAGGAACACTTTGTGTGCTACCAAACGTCACAACGTAACTGGGTGATTATAAAGGTGCTCTACAGGTGTCTCCAAAGGTACGTGTTGGGTTTGCGTATTTTGAGATTAGGATTTGTCACTATGATTGTCGGAGAGGTATCTCTGGGCCCACTCGGTAATACACATCACGTAAGCCTTGCAAGCATTGCAACTAATGAGTTAGTTGCGGGATGATGTTATTACGGAACGAGTAAAGAGACTTTCCGGTAACGAGATTAAACTAGGTATTGAGATACCGACGATCGAATCTCGGGCAAGTAACATACCGATGACAAAAGGAACAACGTATATTTTTATGCGGTTTGACCGATAAAGATCTTCGTAGAATTTGTAGGAGCCAATATGAGCATCCAGGTTCCGCTATTGGTTATTGACCAGAGACGTGTCTCGGTCATGTCTACATAGTTCTCGAATCCGTAGGGTCCGCACGCTTAAAGTTCGATGACGGTTATATTATGAGTTTATGTGTTTTGATGTACCAAAGGTAGTTCAGAGTCCCGGATGTGATCACAGACATGATGAGGAGTCTAGAAATGGACGAGACATGAAGATTGATATATTGGACGACTATATTCGGACACCGGAATAGTTCCGGGGGTTATCGGATATATACTAGAGTACCGGGGGGTTACCGGAACCCCCCGGGGGTTATTGGGCCTCATGGGCCCAAAGTAGTGGAAGAGGAGAGGCGGCAGGAGGTGGCGCGCGGCTGTCACGCCCTCGATGCGACTATATCTCCCACGTGTTGAGGCACGACTTAGAGGCATAATCGCATTGAAGGCATATGTCGCAAGTTAGGCAATCTTCACAACATCCCATGTAATATAAATAATAAAGGGGAGATAACATAGTTGGCTTACACTCACCACGTCAATCAAGTACATAAATAACATTACATCAACCAAACACTCATGGCCCGACTACGGCGCCAAAATAAAAGAGAACCCAACATGCGACAACGGTCCCGTTCACCCCCAACTGGGCACCACTACTGATCATCGGGAAAGGAAACATAGTAACGTTGAGAGTCTTCGTCGAACTCCCACTTGAGCTCATACGCGTCTCCTGGAGCGGAATCATCAGGCCCTGCATCTGGTGTAATAGTAATCTGTGAGCCACAGGGACTCAGCAATCTCGCACCCTCGCGATCAAGACTATTTAAGCTTATAGGTAAGGCAAGGTAAGAATATGTGGAGCTGCAGCAGGCGACTAGCAAGTATGGTGGCTAACTTATTCGCAAAAGAGGGCGAGAAGAGGAGGCAAAGCGCGAGCGAGAAACTAAAGAGCAACCTGCGCAAACATTACTCCAACACCGTGTCCACTTCCCGGACTCCGCCGAGTAGAGGCCATCACGGTAACACACTCAGTTGATTCATTTTAATTAGGTTAAGGTTCAAGTTATCTACAACCGGACATTAACAAATTCCCATCTGCCCATAACCGCGGGCACGTCTTTCGAAAGTTCAAATCCCAGCAGGGGAGTCCCAACTTAGCCCATGACAAGCTCTCACGTTCAACGAAGGAATAGACCTCCTCCCAAGACGTTCCGATCAGACTCGGTATCTCGGTTCTTCAAGACACTTCGACAGGTTAAAACAAGACCAGCAACACCGTCCGAATGTGCCGACAAATCCCGATAGGAGCTGCACATATCTCGTTCTCAGGGCACACTCAGATGAGACTAGCTACGAGTAAAACCAACCCTCAAGTTTCCCCGAGGTGGCCCCGTAGGCAGCTCAGTTCAGACCAACACTCATAGGAGCACTGGCCCGGGGGGGGGGTTAAAATAAGATGAACTCAAATGAAAATGATGCAATGGAATGAAATGATGTATTCTCTGAGATGAACATTTTGATATGCTATATGCATGAATCGGAGTTACGTATGCAAAGTTACGGGGCTACGAACATGAGCACTTGGATCTGAGAATTTCGGGACTTAGGAAAAATTCAACCTCCGGATTAGGGTTTCCAGATCTGCATGCTTCCCGAGGCGGCGGCACGGGCACTGTAGATGGCGGGGACGAGGATGGCGGCCGGCGAGGGCGAGGTCCGGACCCGGCGCTCCGGCGGCCGGATTTGGCCGGAGACGAGGCGGGGAGGCGGCGTGGCGGCCGGAGGACGGGCGAGGCGGCGCGACGGTGGCGTCGGGCGGCCGAGGCGGCGAGCGGCTCGGCGGCGGAGATGGCGAAGAGGCGCGGCGGAGGGCGACGGGGCAGCGCCG
>NC_041392.1:140073004-140184667 GCF_002162155.2 Triticum dicoccoides
GGCGGGCGCCTATTGGCCCGGGGCGGCGGCGGCGGAGATGCCACGTGGCGGGCGCCTATTGGCCCGGGGCGGCGGCGGCGGAGCGTCCGGACATGTCCATCGGCAGGATCTTTGTCCGGCGGCGCGCGGTGCTGAGATCTAGGGTTTCGGAGAGGGGGATATCCGGATTTCGGGGAAGGGTTCTTTAAATAGGCATAGAGGGAGCTAGGAGAGTCCAAATGAGGTGCGGTTTTCGGCCACGCGGTCGTGATCGAACGCTCTAGATGATGGAGAAGAGTTTGGTGGGTTTTGGGCCAAATTGGAGGGGTGTTGGGCTGCAACACACACGAGGCCTTTTCGGTCCCTCGGTTAACTGTTGGAGTATCAAACGAAGTCCAAATGATACGAAACTTGACAGGCGGTCTACCGGTAGTAAACCAAGGCCGCTTGGCAAGTCTTGGTCCAATCCGGAAATGTTTAATCCCCAGACACGAAAGAAAGGTAGAAATGACCACCGGAGGAGAACGAAGCGTCGGAATGCAAAACGGACAACAGGGAAATTGCTCGAATGCATGAGACGAACACGTATGCAGATGCAATGCACATGATGACATGATATGAGATGCATGACAACGACAAAAACACACGGATACAAAACCCGAACCTGAGAATATAAATTAACTTAATGCCGGAAACGGCAAGAGTTGGAGTACAAATTGGGAAATTTACATCCGGGGTGTTACAGCGGCCCCCTTGCCCCAATCCAAATTGGGGAAGGGAAGGGGGCGGATCCCCCCTTCTCCTTCCTTCTCTCCACCTCCTCCTTCCCCCTTATCCTAGTTGGAATAGGAAAGGGGGTCAAAACCTACTTGGAGTAGGATTGCCCCCCCTTGGGCGCGCCTCGTCCCCTTGGCTGGCCCCCTCCTCCCCCCTTTATCTACGGAGGAGGGGGCACCCCATAGACACAACAATTGATCTCGTAGATCTTTTAGCCATGTGCGGTGCCCCCCTCCACCATAATCCACCTCGGTCATATCGTAGCGGTGCTTAGGAGAAGCCCTGCGTCGGTAGAACATCATCATCGTCACCACGCCGTCTGCTGACGGAACTCTCCCTCAAAGCTCGGCTGGATCGGAGTTCGAGGGACGTCATCGAGTTGAACATGTGCAGAACTCGGAGGTGCCATGCGTTTGGTGCTTGATCGGTCGGATCGTGAAGACGTACGACTACATCAACCGCGTTGTGCTAACGCTTCCGCTTTCGGTCTACGAGGGTACGTGGACACACTCTCCCCTCTCGTTGCTATGCATCACCATGATCTTGCGTGTGCGTAGGAAATATTTTGAAATTACTACGTTCCCCAACAGTGGCATCCGAGCCTGGTTTTATGCGTTGATGTTATATGCACGAGTAGAACACAAGTAAGTTGTGGGGGATACAAGTCATACTGCTTACCAGCATGTCATACTTTGGTTCGACGGTATTGGTGGATGAAACGGCCCGGACCGACATTACGCGTACGCTTACGCGAGACTGGTTCTATCGACGTGCTTTGCACACAGGTGGCTGGTGGGTGTCAGTTTCTCCAACTTTAGTTGAACCGAGTGTGGCTACGCCGGATCCTTGAGAAGGTTAAAACAACACTAACTTGACGAACTATCGTTGTGGTTTTGATGCGTAGGTAAGAATGGTTCTTGCTCAGCCCGTAGCAGCCACGTAAAACTTGCAACAACAAAGTAGAGGACGTCTAACTTGTTTTTGCAGGGCATGTTGTGATGTGATATGGTCAAGGCATGATGTTATATTTTATTGTATGAGATGATCATGTTTTGTAACCAAGTTATCAGCAACTGGCAGGAGCCATATGGTTGTCGCTTTATTGTATGCGATGAAATCGCCCTGTAATGCTTTACTTTATCACTAAGCGACAGCGATAGTCGTAGAAGCATAAGTTAGCGAGACGACAACGATGCTACGATAGAGATCAAAGTGTCGCGTCAGTGACAATGGTGATCATGATGGTGCTTTGGAGATGAAGATCACAAGCACAAGATGATGATGGCCATATCATATCACCTATATTGATTGCATGTGATATTTATCTTTTATGCATCTTATCTTGCTTTGATTGACGGTAGCATTATAAGATGATCTCTCACTAAATTATCAAGGTATAAGTGTTCTCCCTGAGTATGCACCATTGCGAAATTTCTTCGTGCTGAGACACCACGTGATGATCGGGTGTGATAGGCTCTACGTTTAAATACAACAGGTGCAAAACAGTTGCACACGCGGAATACTCAGGTTAAAGTTGACGAGCCTAGCATATGCAGATATGGCCTCGGAACACTGAGACCGAAAGGTCGAGCGTGAATCATATATTAGATATGATCAACATAGTGATGTTCACCATTGAAACTACTCCATCTCACGTGATGATCGGACATGGTTTAGTTGATTTGGATCACGTGATCACTTAGAGGATTAGAGGGATGTCTATCTAAGTGGGAGTCTTAAGTAATATGATTAACTGAACTTAAATTTATCATGAACTTAGTACCTGATATTTTTTTGCTTGTCTATGTTGATTGTAGATAGATGGCTCGTGCTGTTGTTCCGTTGAATTTTAATGCGTTCCTTGAGAAAGCAAAGTTGAAAGATGATGGTAGCAATTACATGGACTGGGTCCGTAACTTGAGGATTATCCTCATTGCTGCACAGAAGAATTACATCCTGGAAGCACCGCTGGGTGCCAGGCCTGCTGCAGATGCTGCTGACAATGTTAAGAACGTTTGGCAGAGTAAAGCTGATGACTACTCGATAGTTCAGTGTGCCATGCTTTACGGCTTAGAACCGGGACTTCAACGACGTTTTGAACGTCATGGAGCATATGAGATGTTCCAGGAGTTGAAGTTAATATTTCAAGCAAATGCCTGGATTGAGATATATGAAGTCCCCAACAAGTTCTATAGCTGTAAGATGGAGGAGAATAGTTCTGTCAGTGAACATATACTAAAAATGTCTGGGTATCATAATCACTTGACTCAACTGGGAGTTAATCTTCCTATTGATAGTGTCATTGACAGAGTTCTTCAATCACTACCACCAAGCTACAAAAGCTTCGTGATGAACTATAATATGCAAGGGATGAATAAGACAATTCCCGAGCTCTTCGCGATGCTAAAGGCTGCAGAGGTAGAAATCAAAAAGGAACATCAAGTGTTGATGGTCAACAAGACCACTAGTTTCAAGAAAAAGGGTAAAGGGAAGAAGAATGGGAACTTCAAGAAGAACGACAAACAAGTTGCTGCTCAAGAGAAGAAACCCAAGTCTGGACCTTAGCCTGAAACTGAGTGCTTCTACTGCAAACAGACTGGTCACTGGAAGCGGAACTGCCCCAAGTATTTGGCGGATAAGAAGGATCGCAAGGTGAACAAAGGTATATGTGATATACATGTTATTGATGTGTACCTTACTAATGCTCACAGTAGCACCTGGGTATTTGATACTGGTTTTGTTGCTAATATTTGCAACTCAAAACAGGGACTATGGATTAAGCAAAGATTGGCTAAGGACTAGGTGGCGATGCGCGTGGGAAATGGTTCCAAAGTCGATGTGATCGCAGTCGGCATGCTACCTCTACATCTACCTTCGGGATTAGTTTTAGACCTAAATAATTGTTATTTGGTGCTAGCGTTGAGCATGAACATTATATCTGGATCTTGTTTGATGCGAGACGGTTATTCATTTAAATCAGAGAATAATGGTTGTTCTATTTATATGAGTAATATCTTTTATGGTCATGCACCCTTGAAGAGTGGTCTATTCTTATTGAATCTCGATAGTAGTGATACACATATTCATAATATTGAAGCCAAAAGATGCAGAGTTGATAATGATAGTGCAACTTATTTGTGGCACTGCCGTTTATGTCATATTGGTGTAAAGTGCATGAAGAAACTCCATACTGATGGACTTTTGGAACCACTTGATTATGAATCACTTGGTACTTGCGAACCGTGCCTCATGGGCAAGATGACTAAAACGCCGTTCTCCGGAACTATGGAGTGAGCAACAGATTTATTGGAAATCATACATACAGATGTATGTGGTCCGATGAATGTTGAGGCTCGCGGCGGGTATCGTTATTTTCTCACCTTCGCAGATGATTTAAGCAGATATGGGTATATCTACTTAATGAAACATAAGTCTGAAACATTTGAAAAGTTCAAAGAATTTCAGAGTGAAGTTGAAAAGCATCGTAACAAGAAAATAAAGTTTCTACGATCTGATCGTGGAGGAGAATATTTGAGTTACGAGTTTGGTCTTCATTTGAAACAATGCGGAATAGTTTCGCAACTTACACCACCCGGAACACGACAGCGTAATGGTGTGTCCGAACGTCCTAATCGTACTTTACTAGATATGGTGCGATCTATGATGTCTCTTACTAATTTACCGCTATCATTTTGGGGTTATGCTTTAGAGATGGCTGCATTCATGTTAAATAGGGCACCATCGAAATCCGTTGAGACGACGCCTTATGAACTGTGGTTTGGCAAGAAACCAAAGTTGTCGTTTCTTAAAGTTTGGGGCTGCGATGCTTATGTGAAAAAACTTCAACCTGATAAGCTCGAACACAAATCGGAGAAATGTGTCTTTATAGGATACCCAAAGGAAACTGTTGGGTACACCTTCTATCACAGATCTAAAGGCAAAACGTTTGTTGCTAAATTTGGATCCTTTCTAGAGAAGGAGTTTCTCTCGAAAGAAATGAGTGGGAGGAAAGTATAACTTGATGAGGTAATTGTACCTGCTCCCTTATTGGAAAGTAGTTCATCATAGAAACCGCTTCCTCTGACACCTACACCAATTAGTGAGGAAGTTAATGATGATGATGATGAAACTACAGATCAAGTTGTTACTGAACCTCGTAGGTCAACCAGAGTGAGATCCGCACCAGAGTGGTACGGTAATCCTGTTCTGGAGGTTATGTTGCTAGACCATGACGAACCTATGAACTATGGAGAAGCGATGGTGAGCCCAGATTCTGCAAAATGGCTTGAGGCCATGAAATCTGAGATGGGATCCATGTATGAGAACAAAGTGTGGACTTTGGTTGACTTGCCCGTTGATCGGCAAGCCATTGAAAATAAATGGATCTTCAAGAAGAAGACTGACGCTGACAGTAATGTTACTGTCTATAAAGCTCGGCTTGTTACAAAAGGTTTTCGACAAGTTCAAGGGATTGACTACGATGAGACTTTCTCACCCATAGCGATGCTTAAGTCTGTCCGAATCATGTTAGCAATTGCTGCATTTTATGATTATGAAATTTGGCAAATGGATGTCAAAACTGCATTCCTGAATGGATTTCTGGAAGAAGAGTTGTATATGATGCAACCGGAAGGTTTTGTCGATCCAAAGGGAGCTAACAAAGTGTGCAAGCTCCAGCGATCCATTTATAGACTGGTGCAAGCCTCTCGGAGTTGTAATAAACGTTTTGATAGTGTGATCAAAGCATATGGTTTTATAAAGACTTTTGGAGAAGCCTGTATTTACAAGAAAGTGATTCGGAGTTGTGTAGCATTTATGATATTATATGTGGATGACATATTGTTGATTGGAAATGATATATAATTTCTCGATAGCATAAAAGGATATTTGAATAAGAGTTTTTCAATGAAAGACTTCGGTGATGCTGCTTATATATTGGGCATCAAGATCTATAAAGATAGATCGAGACGCTTAATTGGACTTTCACAATGCACGTAGCTTGACAAAGTTTTGAAGAAGTTCAAAATGGATCAAGCAAAGAAAGGGTTCTTGCCTGTGTTACAAGGTGTGAAGTTGAGTAAGACTCAATGCCCGACCAGTGCAGAAGATAGAGAGACAATGAAAGATGTTCCCTATGCTTCAGCCATAGGCTCTATCATGTATGCAATGCTGTGTACCAGACCTGATGTGTGCCTTGCTATTATTTTAGCAGGGAGGTACCAAAGTAATCCAGGAGTGGATCACTGGCAGCGGTCAAGAACATCCTGAAATACCTGAAAAGGACGAAGGATATGTTTCTCGTTTATGGAGGTGACAAAGAGCTCGTCGTAAAAGGTTACGTCGATGCAAGCTTTGACACTAATCTAGACGATTCTAAATCGCAAACCGGATACGTGTTTTTATTAAACGGTGGAGCTGTCAATTGGTGCAGTTCTAAACAAAGCATCGTAGCGGGATCTACATGTGAAGCGGAGTACATAGCTACTCCGGAAGCAGCAACTGAAGGAGTATGGATGAAGGAGTCCATATCCGATCTACGTGTCATACCTAGTGCATCGGGTCCAATGAAAATCTTTTGTGACAATACTGGTGCAATTGCTTTAGCAAAGGAATCCAGATTTCACAAGAGAACCAAGCACATCAAGAGACGCTTCAACTCCATCCGGGATCAAGTCCAGGTGGGAGACATAGAGATTTGCAAGATACATACGGATCTGAATGTTGCAGACCCGTTGACTAAGCCTCTTCCACGAGCAAAACATGATCATCACCAAGGCTCCATGGGTGTTAGAATCATTACCGTGTAATCTAGATTACTGACTCTAGTGCAAGTGGGAGACTGAAGGAAATATGCCCTAGAGGCAATAATAAAATTATTATTTATTTCCTTATATGATGATAAATGTTTATTATTCATGCTAGAATTGTATTAACCGGAAACATGATACATGTGTGAATACATAGACAAACAAAGTGTCACTAGTATGCCTCTACTAGACTAGCTGTTAATCAAAGATGGTTATATTTCCTAGCCATAGACATGAGTTGTCATTTGATTAACAAGATCACATCATTAGGAGAATGATTTGATTGACTTGACCCATTCTGTTAGCTTAGCACTTGATCGTTTAGTTTGTTGCTGTTGCTTTCTTCATGACTTATACATGTTCATGTGACTATGAGATTATGCAACTCCCGTTTACCGGAGGACCACTTTGTGTGCTACCAAATGTCACAACATAACTGGGTGATTATAAAGGTGCTCTACAGGTGTCTCCAAAGGTACTTGTTGGGTTGGCGTATTTTGAGATTAGGATTTGTCACTCCGATTGTCGAAGAGGTATCTCTAGGCCCACTCGGTAATACACATCACTTAAGCCTTGCAAGCATTGCAACTAATGAGTTAGTTGCAGGATGATGTATTATGGAACGAGTAAAGAGACTTGCCGGTAACGAGATTGAACTAGGTATTGAGATACCGACGATCGAATCTCGAGCAAGTAACATACCGATGACAATAGGAACAACGTATGTTGTTATGCGGTTTGACCGATAAAGATCTTCGTAGAATATGTAGGAGCCAATATGAGCATCCAGGTTCCGCTATTGGTTATTGACTGGAGAGGTGTCTCGGTCATGTCTACATAGTTCTCGAACCTGTAGGGTCTGCACGCTTAAAGTTCGATGACGGTTACATTATGAGTTTATGTGTTTTGATGTACCGAAGGTAGTTCGGAGTCTCGGATGTGATCACGGACATGACGAGGAGTCTTGAAATGGTCGAGACATGAAGATTGATATATTGGACGACTATATTCGGACACCGGAATGGTACCGGGGGTTACCGGAACCCCCCGGGGGTTATTGGGCCTCATGGGCCCAAAGTAGTGGAAGAGGAGAGGCGGCAGGAGGTGGCGCGCGGCCCCGCTTGCCCCAATCCTAATTGGGAAACGGAAGGGGTGGCAGCCCCCCTTCTCCATCCTTCTCTCCACCTCCTCCTTCCCCCTTCTCCTAGTTGGAATATGAAAGGGGGGCAAAACCTACTTGGAGTAGGATTGCCCCCCTTGGGCGCGCCTCCTCCTCCCCCCCCCTTTATATATGGAGGAGGGGGCACCCCATAGACACAACAATTGATCTCTTAGATCTTTTAGCTGTGTGCGGTGCCCCCCTCCACCATAATCCACCTCGGTCATATCGTAGCGGTGCTTAGGCGAAGCCCTGCGTCGGTAGAACATCATCATCGTCACCACGCCGTCGTGCTGACGGAACTCTCCCTCAAAGCTCAGCTGGATCGAAGTTCGAGGGACGTCATCGAGTTGAACATGTGCAGAACTCGGAGGTGTCGTGTGTTCGGTGCTTGATCGGTCGGATCGTGAAGACGTACGGCACATCAACTGCGTTGTGCTAACGCTTCCGCTTTCGGTCTACCAGGGTACGTGAACACACTCTCCCCTCTCGTTGCTATGCATCACCATGATCTTGCGTGTGCGTAGGAATTTTTTTGAAATTACGACGTTCCCCAACAGGGGTATATATAGCCTCCACACAAAATCTAACCGTTACAGACAATTTACCAAACTCAGTGAGACCGAATCATGAAATTCGGTCGAACCAATTCAGTTCAAAATGTGAACTTTGGATTTTCGGTAGGACCGACACGTCAACTCGGTGGGACCGATTTCATTAGGGTTAGGGCATAACGTAATCTCGGTGAGGCCGATTACACAAACTTGGTGGGACCAATTTTGGTAATAAGCTAACCAAAGAGTTGGTCAGGCAAATTCGGTGGGACCGATTCGCTCATCTCGGTTGGACCGAACGCTATGAAGGGGAAACAGAGAGTTTGCATTGCAAACTCGGTGGGACCGATCGCTCATCTCGGTTAGACAGAAATGTTACGAAGGGAAACAGAGAGTTTGCAATCCCATCTCGGTGAGACCGAGATCCCTATCAGTGAGACCGAAGTGACTAGGTTTTGTGGCAGTGGCTATGTCAACTGAACTCGGTGGCGCCGGATGGAAAGTTTCGGTGGGGCTGAGTTTGACTTTTGGTTTGGGACAAATGTGGATATGAGAAAATGGTTGAGGGTTTTGGAGCATATCACTAAGCATTTTAAGCAAGTAACCCATTAAGCAACACCTCATCCCCTTTTAATAGTATTGGCTTTTCCTATGGACTCAATGTGATCTTGGATCACTAAAAGGTAAAATGTAGAGTCTTGAGCTTTAGAGCTTGAGCCAATCTTTTGTCCTTAGCATTTTGAGGGGTCCACATTGAGATTTCCTGAAATATTTATCTTGAAATAGTATTAGCTCAATGAGCCATATGTTGTTAGGAATTACCAAAACCACCCAGGGATAGTTGCACTTTCAATCTGCCCTTTTTGGTAACTGATGACAACATATAGATCAAAGCTTCGACAAATGATTATAAGATGGAAATACATTGTTGCTTTGAGAAGTATGTGATAAGGAAGAGCTCCCCCTAAATTTTTGCATTATTTGAAATTTGCTCTTGAATGCAAATGCACAATCGATTTGGATCATGGGTTACTCTTCCATGTCACATACATCTTGGTGCATCGCTCGAAATGATATAACTTAAAAGCATGCACTCATCACCAAGCAAAGTGAATGATCATATAAGAATATAAGAGATAATATCATCCAAGCAAGCATTAAGGTAGCATATGATCAAACACATTATCAAGCAAGTATCTCACACAGACAAAGACATAGTGTATCAACCAAGCGCATAAAAAGGTGCAACCAAAAACAAGAGAGATAAAAAGTAACACACTCTCTCTCGAAGCCTATGATCTATATATATTTCTCCCCCTTTGGCAACAAGTTACCAAAAAGTTTTTAAATGCATAGTGATATGCATCTCTCAGGCTTGGTCTTCGGGAGGTGGTGTAGAGAGAACTCCAAGGACGAAGGCATCTGTCGATGTAGTTGGAGCTGGTGGAGTGGTTGCTGGAGGTGGTACTGAGGTTGTAGCTGCTGGTGCTGACAAAGTAGTTCTAGAGACTGGTACTGGCACTGCTGAGACCTCTGACTTCGTGGCACACATTGAAAAGCATCAGTAGTTGCCTTCCCTCTCCTCTCTTCTGCTTCCACCTGAAGCTACTCAACGACAGTCTGTATCTCAGTTACCTTGTGGTCCAGATCATAGAATTTTGTCTCAACAATCCTCTCCAGCCTCTCCTGATTCCGAGTCAGGGTGGCCAAACCCTTCTCAATCCTCAGTGTAGCTTGAATTAGATAGCCTAATTGATATTGTTTTGACTTGAGGAACACCTGAGATGCTTCTTCTGCACTTGGCATCCTTGCAGCTTTCTCTGCCTTAGCTTTGGCTCTCTTCTCTTGTGCTTGTACTGAAGATGGTTCCTCCTCATTCATCACAACCGTGTTGTCTTCAAATTCAGGATAAAGGGGTAGATGCTCCTTGTCCAACAAGTATGTTCCTGTGCCCATCTTAGAATTGATGAGGTCCTGAATATGTGGAGCATACCCACAAGTTCTCTTTTGGTCAGCAGCAGTCCTCTTGATTGTCTCTACAATCAGACTCATGACCTTGAACTTCCGAGGGACATCAAAGATTTGCAGCATGTTGATGGAATGTCCTCTGATCATCTTGTGACCTCCTGACTTGGGTAGAAATGTGTGCCTTAGGATCCAGTTGATGGTAGGCAGACCAGACAACAAGTAATGTATAGATCCAAGCTTGTGAGTCTCCAAAGCTTTATCAGGGATCTCTTTGTACATGTTTGCCATGGAGTTGTGGTCTTTCTTCTTCTTAGCATACACATCCAAGTCATCCTCATGTTCCTCTGGGGCATTGATCAGCTTGGCCCATTCTTCAACAGTAGATTGGTACCTAGTACCTTCAGACATCCATATGATCTTCCCATCTGGGTAAAAGTGAGCAGTGGAGTAAAATTGCATGATCAGCTCATCATTCCATTTTGTGAGCTTCTGTCCAACGAACTTATCTACTCCACATGCTTTGAAGCTGTCATATACTCCTGGGAAGTGATCTTAATTATCCTTGATGAATTCCCAATCAACCCATCTCATGTCACAAACAATGGGCTTCTTGTCAAGCAAAAGAGTTTCATAGAAGTCTTGCTATTTGATGGTGTCCTGGACTAGGGGGTACTCACCACGTCGTCTCCCGATCCATTAGATTGGGCCGAGGACCCCCATGGCCATATACTCATGAGCTAGTTCGGACAGCTGCCACATACATAGAAGATTCCACAAGACTTGGCGATCAAGACAAGGACTCCTCCCCACCGGCGTATTCGACTAGGACTCTTGTTATCCTAGGCCTCTGGTGCATTATATAAACCGAGGTCAGGCTAGTCGATAGAACAATCACGACATACAATCATACCATAGGCTAGCTTCTAGGGTTTAGCCTCTCTGATCTCGTGGTAGATCTACTCTTGTACTACCCATATCATCAATATTAATCAAGCAGGACATAGGGTTTTACCTCCATCAAGAGGGCCCGAACCTGGGTAAAACATCGTGTCCCCTGCCTCCTGTTACCATCCATCCTAGACACATAGTTCGGGACCCCCTACTCAAGATCCGCCGGTTTTGACACCAACATTGGTGCTTTCATTGAGAGTTCCACTGTGTGTTCGGCAAAAGGTTGATGGCTCGCCTGCAGATCAACTGCGACTTCGGCATCTTCGTCACCAACTCGACTGGTCACCTTGGTTTAACAAAGGACTGCACCCTACCTCCGATCATCATTTTCGGATGAGGGCCTTTATAAACATCAACTCCGATCGATCCCTATCAGGATCATGGAGGAATCATCCAAGGAGCCTGGGGGCTCAACGTCAACATTGCCCTCGGGCGACCGTGTTGTTTTTCTGGACAGCAAACTTGTGTCCGCCGCCACCGCCTCCTCAAGTGTCTTTTTAACGATCGCTTTGGTGGAATTGTGCGGAATTGAGTCTACAACAACCCTGGAAAATTTTGTTGAGTTCCGAATCTCTGGCAATCCACGATATACCGGAGCCCTGTCAAATCTGGACGGGAATCTGGATGAGTTTAGGGCGTGGTGTCCAGCTTCTAGCTCGGACGTCCTTTGGAAGATCCAACCGTTGATCGTCTGTGGAATTCCTATATCTACCACCTCTCAAAATTTCAGCTCGATCCGACCATCCAAACTCCGGGAACCTTCCGATTAGTGCATCATTTTTCGGATCTGTTTTCTACGCGAAAATGAATCCGACCCGAGTTCGTCTTTTTTATGAACGGAATTTTGGACATCCCTTTTGAAGGAACTTTTGTATGGGTATTGTGTTTTGTTCCCGAACACATCCCACTAACTTTAAGATCTTTTGAACATGATCTTAAACATCATGCTGGTGTCAAACCAGTCCGGCAATATTGCTCCACGGCTGCCGACCTGCGCTAGACATGTCGTCACTTTGTTGAGCCGAGCTCAACTTCTTCGGATCATCATCTCGGCAAGCCGAACAAGAGTACGGCATCGCGAATGATAAATCATCACCAACATCACCGCCCCACGGATTACACGGAGTGGGCATACCGGCATCACCGCACAGTCGCTTCATCAAGCCGGCATCGACCACGTCACGGCCAGCATCGGCAGGGCTGCACTATTGCTTCTTCAAGCTGGTGTCCATCACGCCGACCTACTTCGACATCTCGGCTGGACCGGGGGCTTCGCCATCTCTTCATCAACCTACTCCGGACACTTCGGCGTCACTAGCCGACCAGCTCTGTCACGTTAGCTAGACCGAGGGCTTTGCCTCAGCGAGCCAACCTTTGCCAGCATTGTCATGTCGACGTTTTATCGGCCATCAGGCAATGGGTGTGCGGATCGAGTCCCAATTTTGGGAATCACCTTCCTTCGGATTGCTACAACAAATAAACCAGGTGCTATTAATCCCAGTATTTTTTGCTTGTTTGGGTTTATTTTTCCCAAGGAATTATTACTCTGGTTCGTCCATCATATGTACACAGGTCTATCAAATGGTGGCCGCATTAACGACAGTCGCATGGTGGTTCGGTCAGTTTCCGTACATAGTCCGGCGAACGCCGCATCCGGAGCTCGGACCAACCTGTGAATTCAGACTTTGCCACGCCTTTACCGCATCACGCCGACGCCCTGCATCGACATTGACTTCGGCACCAAGCCATATTTCTTTTATTACTCAGTTTTCATAAATTATTTATTATGTAATGATTTTTTTAATTATCATTATTACTATTATCTCCGGTTTGCACTATTTTTGTGCACAGGAAAATGATTCGGGGACTTCGGCGTCACTCTGCCGGTCTGCATTGACCGTGCTATGTCACCACTTTGGTGTGTCGAGCTCTCCGCTCCGCCACCTCGGGACCAGCTTGGGGGATGGAACCTTGTCCCGCATCAAGCTCAGACCGCGTCATCAATACCGAACACATTAACCAGCTAAGTCGCTTTCATGCTCAAAGCTTTAATTTCTAACTTGTGTTCGTTTCGACCAAGCATTATACTTTTTTGGAAAAAAGTTGCTTGTAAAAAATTTCCTTGTCCAAACTTTGTTTGTGACGCATAAATTCAAATACCCAATTCATTTGGGGGGTTCCTTCATGAAGTTTTTCCTCTTGCATATGATTATACTTGTACGGCTTCGTTCCTTGTTCGTGTATTACGCCACAATATGCACCATATTGACTTAAGCGATTTGCAAGATGGGTTGCCTCGCTCCTGTGTTTACCCCTATGTTCCCGATTGTTCGGCTAGGGAGTAAAGGGAGCACCTCTGCAATTGTCACGATCGGGTCATCCGAGCCGGACCTCAGACTGGGTGAAGCCGAAAGCTAGCGCTCTTATAGTTTTCAATGATGGTTGGCACACAATGGAACTCATGAGTACAAAAAATCTATTGCACAAGTCTCATAATAACAATGAGCACCGAAGAAAGGTATCGGTGGGGGTACTATTTTCTTCGAAGATGCTTCTTACACTTCGCAGTAATATAGCTTAAGTTCCCTAAGCACGCTTTGTCTGTTACAACCTTATGGCCTGATTGCGTGGTTATTGGAAACACCGTCGATATTCTCAACAGATGGAGTACATAACACTTTTCGGTCCTTGACCGAAGAGGGAGAAGCCGACGGCTGGTTAAGACGCTTTTAAAGTTCGGTTGAACATAGATATGATATAAGTACTTCGATACATGCAATCATTCTTTTACCCAAGTCACTTGGGGGCTCTTAAATTTATATGATCCGTTTTATGATAAGTGTTCTTCTTCTTAGTCGTTGCAAAGTTTTATTATTATTATTATTATTATTATCTATCACTCCTTTTTTTTGACATGAGCGTGTGGTCACTAGCCGGGGAGCCTAATTTCACTCTCAAGGCCGCTAGAGTTTAGTTTGCTAAACTGGCCTAATGAGAAGTACTCCGCCCTCGGGATAGGAGGTTGAAGCCGTAGGCTGGCCCGCTTGAAGTCTTGAGATAGGATGTATCATGTTAAAGCACGACAGAAGCACTTCTTTTGCTAAGGCCAATTTTCGGATTGGCACCGAACACTTGATCTTGTTCGGACGTCAAGTTTTTACTGACGTTTTTTTGGTTTTCCAAGCTTATGGCACTTTTAAACTATTTGTGTGTTTTCAACACAAGTCTCGCAGTGCAACGCCGGACACCTTTAGAGATTCGGCAAAAAACATTCTCGGATATTGCTATATATGCATCGGTTTTGAATTGTGTCTTCGGTCAATAGTTGGGTTGCCCGGCTCCTGCGCTTGCCTCCTACGTTCCGCTTTGTTCGGCTAGGTGTGCAAAGGGAGAACCACTGCGATTGTGCTTCCAGCTCACATGGTTAAGCACCTCAGTGGAGAAAGCCGAAAACTGACTGTCACAATAAGCGTAAACTGGTCAGCGATCCGATGGCGGTGTTAAATGACGGGTCATTCATAACAATGGCCGAAGTGTTTACGGCTTGACCTCAACTGTCGCCGAACACTACCGGGGGCTATTAACTGGCCTTCCAAACTAAATCCTGGATATTTTGCTCTTACATTGGAGCTGAGGTTTCATGATCATGCTTAGCATGACAACCCAAAGAAAGGAACTGATAGCGGGACTATTTTCTCTGGAAGACATTTCTTCTGTTAAACAGTAATGTAACATATCTCTCTGCGTACCTTTGTTTATAAAACAGTATGGCCAGATTGCCTTGTTTGTTGTAAATCTTTGCCCTCATAAAGGCTTTATAAAGTAGGACAAACAACGGCTATTGGCCGAGGAGGTGGAAGCCGATGGTCGGTCAACAAAGTTTTGTACAATGCGGATCCGAGCATTAATGACGTAAAGTACTTGGATACATAGAGTCATTACACATAATTTGTGATTTTACTATGGATATCAATCCTTAATTCGGCCACCCATGCCTACATTAAGGCTCGGGGGCTACTGGGCTTCGGGCTTATCATTTACTAATATTAAAGGGGCGTATCGATCCCCTGATCTGGTGTTGCCACCCGACCAGTGTCTCGGGGGCTACTGCATTGGCAATCCAGTGCTGAAAATTTAAGTGCAATATAGTTTTCGAGGAGATTATGATCCTGAGGTTGGTCGGCCGCACCCAACCCGAGTCTCGAGGACTCTGCACACCGCTTCTTGTGTCCCAAAGTATTCTGCCGAGCTAGGAGTTGATCCTCAGACCGATTTTGCAAATCAACCTGAGTCTCAACGGCTACTAGGATCAGTGGTTTTATGTCATCCTTCAGGTGCATCTCGGGTTTTATACCGATACACACCTTGAGGGCTACCAGCTATATATCTCGGCAGAGAATAAATTGCACCAATAAAAAATATTGACAAAAAATCGGCCCACAGTCAAGGTGGTCCACCACCTCGGAAGCAGTCCGGCATAAAGCTCGGGCACTAGTGGCTGGCTCCATAGAGGGCAAATCCGGCATTAAGCTCGGCTAAACTCCTTCAAACTTCTTTGAACCAAGGTGATTTACGACACCTCGGATATAGTCCGGCGTTGGAGCTCGGATACATAGTCCGGCGTTGGAGCTCGGATACAGTCCGGCGTTGGAGCTCGGATACATAGTCCGGCATTGGAGCTCGGATACATTCCGGCGTTAGAGCTAGGAAGCGGTCCGGCGTTGGTGCTCGACTGCAAAAGATACCTCGAATGCAGTCCGGCGTCGGAGCTCGGATGCAAGAGGACGCTGCCGCCCGGGAACAACTTCAAACCCGAGGTGTGGCATAAAAATAACAAGGCATTGATAAAGGCCGGAAACTTAAAGGGGCTCCTCGGGTACCCGACGTGTGAACTCGTCGAATGCATTTCGGCGATCGTCAAGATCGAAGATGAGAAGATTTGTTGAACCAGTTTTCAAGACCGACGACCGAAGATGAAGAACGGTTCGGAAGAATCGAGGAGCATCCCTAACTTGAAGACCAGTTCAGGGGGCTACTGGCGGTGTCCTGGACTAGGGGGTACTCATCACGTCGTCTCCCGATCAGTTGGATTGGGCCGAGGACCCCCATGGCCGCATACTCATGGGCCAGTTCAGACATCTACCGCATACAAGGAAGATTCCACAAGACTTGGCGATCAAGACAAGGACTCCTCCCCACCGGCGTATTCGGCTAGGACTCTTGTTACCCTAGGCCTCTGGTGCATTATATAAACCGAGGCCAGGCTAGTCGATAGAACAACTACGACATACAATCATACCATAGGCTAGCTTCTAGGGTTTAGCCTCTCTGATCTCATGGTAGATCTACTCTTGTACTACCCATATCATCAATATTAATCAAGCAGGACGTAGGGTTTACCTCCATCAAGAGGGCCCAAACCTGGGTAAAACATCGTGTCCCCTGCCTCCTGTTACCATCCAGCCTAGACGCACAGTTCGGGACCCCCTACCCGAGAACCACCGGTTTTGACACGGACACTATTCTTTTGTGTGGAACCTGTAGTCAACTGCAGTCCTTCTCCTCACAGCATAGGGATCAGACCGTCTCCACAATCTCAGTCCAACATCTTTTCTAATGTGCATGTCTTCAGCCATTGGATGAGTATCATTGTGGTCTGGGATGTTGGGTTTCAATTTCCTTAAAACAAGAGACTCATCATCCTCTTCTTCAGCTTGAGGCACCGGGGCCTTGTTCTTCTCTTCTCCAGGAATACTTCTAGTGTTTCTCTTGGGCTTTGACTTCTGAGCTTGAGCTTTGGGAGCAGAGTTGGGCTTTGATGTTGCAGCCCCTGACTTAATTGCATCTCCCATAAGCTTATGAGCTTTGGGTGCTGGAACATCCTCTTCCTCTTCCTCTTCTTCTGCGGGATTCTTGAACATGGATGATCTCCCTAGAACTCTGGTAGTGGTCTTCTTGACCCTCTCCTTTCTCTTCTTGCCTTCTCCAGCCTCTTTGGGTTCAAGAGTGAACTCCATAGTTTCCTCCAAGGCTGCTTTCCTAGGCTTGGATGTTGGCATTCTCTTGGTAGGTGCCTTCTTGTGCATCCCTGGCTTTGTTGTAGCAGCTGAGCCATACTCCTTCTTCAACACTTTCTTCTTTGAGGTGGCCTCATCCTCAATAGCCAGATAGTCTTCATCCTTAGAGCCTGAGGTTTTCTTCTTCCTTGTCCTGGTGACTGCCTTGGGCAAGTTACTAGGTGTGCTCCTGCTGCCATCATCTGAGGTGCTTGATGGATCTGAACCCTCACTCAATTGCACATGTTACTTAGATCTGTTCTGACTGTCACTCTGGTCAGACATCTTGGCAATCACTGACAGCAAACCCTGTGAATAGATGTAGGTAGAGTGGATGAGCATCACAAAGTGCAGAGTTTTTGTAAAATAGATGACTTAAAAACTTAGTTTTAGTTCTCCACGGAAAGCATTTCGGAGCTACCGATCTGATAAATTCGGTGATACCGAAGCAACTTTTGGAACCTAAACTAGTGAACTCGGTCAGACCGAGCCACAATTCGGTGGCACCTAGACTGCTAGGGTTTCACAGAGAATCGAACTCGGTCACACCGATTTGCAATTTTCAGTCAGACCGAAAATGCATGTGCTATGGCCTAAGCCAAATTGGTGAGACCGATTTCTACAATTCGGTCGGTCCGAGATGAGTCCAGTGGAGACCTAACCCTTAATTTTAAAATCCAATCTAATCTAAAGGAAGTTTTCAGTGGATAGATTGTTTGCATATGTGGTCATGATCATGGCAAAGTAATGTGCTACGAATCTGAGTTGGGAAATAGCACAAAGAGTCAAACTCATACCCTAGTTTGGCGGGAGTTCGCTACGGCGACAACGGCGGATCAGAATTCCGTTGATGGCGACGGAGACCAGTGGCGGGAGGTCGCTGGCGGCGAGGAGACGATCCGAAGACCCGAGGAGGCAGAACAGGACACGCGTGGGGTGAAAGGTTTTGGAGAAATTTCCAAAATTCAACCCGTCGGTATATATATCCCGACCCTATCGGTGTGACCGAGTGGGACAACTCGGTGGCACCGAGATGCAAAATCGCGAGCGGTTACCGCAACTCGGTTTCAAATCAGTTGCACCGAGATGGAAAACCTAGATCAACTTAGTGAACTCGGTGTGACCGAAGTGGATGACTCGGTCATACCAAAATGCACAAAGAGGTTTTGGAAGTTTAAGTCTATGACGAATCAGGGACTCCGGGTGCTCCTCACATAGAGTGGTTCGAATCTGACTTGATCAAACTTTGTGACGTAGCATGAATAGAGTTTGAGACATGAAAAGCATAGATAGCTAGAGGAGGTTCTTAGGCATTCTTGGTCATCCACTTGGCAAAAGAGAAAAACGCCAAACAATCAAAACAACAAGTGGATGTCCTCGAATGAGTAAAACATGCAACCAACATGCTCACACAATAAAATGGCAAATGAAATATGTGGCAGAGCATGCAGAAACACTCTAGCATCTATCAAGCAATTGTCGATGACTAGGTCATCTATATATGAGTATATTGACTGAGGATTCAAATGAGAAAATTTGATCGTAGGTCATACTCATCGTTTAAGCATAAGTGGGGTTGCCACTTTTACATAAAGCATTGTTGTGTTCAAACCATTAGAGTTGCTTTAGCTCAATTGATTAGAGTAAAGCTCCCCCTAGATGTGATATCCCCCCTCAGAGGGATGAGCTAACCTTGGGTTTTGTCGATGATGACTTCATGTAGGTGTTGAAGATGTAGATGATCAATGTTGATGTAGATCATTTGGAGCAATCCATTAGAGTGAGTTGCACTTTCAATACCTACATGGGTTAGTCCCACAAGGAACAAATAAGGATATCCATAGACATAGAGTGATGTTCACATAAGATGATGTCCATGAAAGCATTAGGTTACCTTGTCCCTTGTCTTATCAACAAGAGGGTTTGTGACTCCTTGAACTAGTGCAAGATATGGAAGTTGTTTGCACATGTCCTTGCCAAAAGATATGAGTGAAGTGTTGGTGGAGTCACCCTCAAGAACTCTCTAGTTCTTTTTCTTCTGGGTGCACACCATCTTGATGGGAATCCTTGGAGTTGTAGTCGTACTTGATGAAGTTGAACTTTATGTAGTCTTGGGAACCCACTTAACCAAGGCTTTGGGAGCTTCTTCAAATGCATCAATCTCCTCTTGAAGCTTGTCCTTGCCATTTTGCTTGTGGTCTTGTGGTGGAAGATCATCTTGAGCTTGTGTTCCTTGGAAAGAAGTAGGATCATACTTTTCTTGTTGAGGAACAAACTTCGTTTTGGGGTATTGATCTTCTTCCCACTCAACTCCATTGGCATTGAACTTTCGTTCAAAATAAACACCTTGATTCTTCCGGTGCCTTCCTTGCTTGCGTACAATTTCCTCAAATTGCTTACTTCTGGCAAGGCTCTTGTAAACACCTTTCTATATAATTCCCTTCAATAAGCTATTTTCTTGCTCAAGTGTAACTTGGCTAAGAGAATCATTAGTGGAATCAAGAGAACTACTAGAAGCAACAACATTGGGTTTAGCATGATTATTGTTTCTACTAAAAGAAGAATCTTTCTTACTCTTGTTGCTAGATTTAACTTGTGGCATGTAAGTAGACAAGAGTAAACGCTTGGCAATGTAAGAAGAACTTTTCTTGTGAAGATCATCATTGATCGCTTTTTAAAACCCATGCTCTTGCTCAAGGTTAAGATTTTCGAACCGTAACTTCTCATGAGTCTTCAAAAGCTCTCGATGATTTTCCAAGGTAGTTTCATGAGCTAACTTAAGAGTGTTTAGTTCTTTAGTTAGATGCTCAATCTCCTTCTTATCATCGTCATTCATTTTATCTTGATCAGCATGATTAATAGCATGTTCATCATAGTTTTCATCACTAGAATTGTCAACAAGTAAATCATCATCACCTAGCAAATCGTCTTCATCACTATTGAAATCAACATACTCGGGGTGTGATACCTTTGGGCCTTTAGCCATGAAGCATCTTCCAATTCCTTAATTTGGTGACTCAAATATGTCGTAGGAGTTGGTTGACACAAGTGCTAGACCGACAACACCTTCATCTTGACTATATTCGGAGTTGAAGTGATAACTTCTCTCGGAGTGATTGTCGGAGTCGGAGCTGGATACCCATTCACCAACATGAGCTTGATGTCTTTGTTTTGTGTAGCTCCTTGATGATTTGTCCTTCCTTTCCGAATCCTTCCTTCTCTGTGATGTTCTTCGTTCATAACGGTCATCTCTACTCCTTCTCTCTCTAGGTGGTGATTCTTCTACTTCTTCTTTTCGGAGAATCTTCTCTTCTTTTGTAGGGGGTCGTACACTCATTGGAGTAGTGTCCGGGTCTTCCACAATTTTAGCAATTACGTTCACGACTTGAAGATCTTTTGTCATTGTAGGACCTTGACTTGGAACTTCTTTCCTTGCTTCTAGTCTTGTAGAACTTGTTGAAATTCTTCACCATTAGGCTCAATTCTTCATTGAAGGCTTGTTTCTCACTTGATGATGTGGGAGAATCACATGAGGCTTTGTAAGCACCTCTTGACTTGTTGTGAAGCTCTTCCTTATCCTTGAGTGACATCTCATGAGAAACAATTCTTCCAATGACTTCCATTGGCTTGAGATCTTTGTAATTGGGCATCATTTGGATCAATGTGCACACGGTATCATATTTTCTATCCAAGGCTCTTAGCATCTTCTTGATGATGAATCTATTGGTCATATCTTCACTTCCTAAGCCGGCAATCTCATTTGTGATGAGAGCAAGCCTAGTGTACATTTCAGCGACACCTTCACCATCCTTCATTTTGAACTTGTCACGTTGACTTTGAAGCACATCCAATTTGGATTCCTTGACGGAGTCGATACCTTCGTGCATATCAATCAAAGTATCCCAAATTTCCTTTGCATTCTCAAGACGGCTGATCTTGTTGAATTATTCGGGGCACAATCCGTTGAAGAGAATATCACAAGCTTGAGGTTTGTATTGCAGCATCTTCAACTCTTCCACGCTAGCTTCACGGTTCGGTTCTCTCCCATCAAAGAATTCACCTTGCAAGACAATACACACAATAGCCCAAACGGCGGGGTTATGTCCAAGAATATGCATTTTCATCTTATGCTTCCAACTAGCAAAATTTGTACCATCAAAGTAAGGACCTCTACGGTGATAATTTCCCTCGCTAGACGCCATACTCTCCTAGGTTGTGAAACCAAGGCTATGATCACCAAAAGCTATGGAAATCAAGGAAAATGGAGACCAAAGCTCTGATACCACTTGTAGGATCGAAAGTATGTCTAGAGGGGGGGTGATTGATGTCTACTACACAACCTTCTTCTTGTAGACGTTGTTGGGCCTCCAAGTGTAGAGGTTTGTAGGACAGTAGCAAATTTCCCTCAAGTGCATGACCTAAGGTTTATCAATCCGTAGGAGGCGTAGGATGAAGATGGTCTCTCTCAAGCAACCCTGCAACCAAATAACAAAGAGTCTCTTGTGTCCCCAACACACCCAATACACTGGTAAATTGTATAGGTGCACTAGTTCGGCGAAGAGATGGTGATACAAGTGGTATATGGATAGTAGATAAAGGTTTTTGTAATCTGAAAATATAAAAACAGCAAGGTAACTAATGATAAAAGTGAGAGTAAACGGTATTGCAATGATAAGAAACAAGGCCTAGGGTTCATACTTTCTCTAGTGTAAGTTCCCTCAACAATAATAACATAATTGGATCATATAACTATCCCTCAACATGCAACAAAGAGTCACTCCAAAGTCACCAATAGCGGAGAACAAACAAAGAGATTATGGTAGGGTATGAAACCACCTCAAAGTTATTCTTTCCAATCAATCCGTTGGGCTATTCCTATAAGTGTCACAAACAACCCTAGAGTTCGTACTAGAATAACACCTTAAGACACAAATCAACCAAAACCCTAATGTCACCTAGATACTCCAATGTCACCTCAAGTATCCGTGGGTATGATTATACGATATGCATCACACAATCTCAAATTAATCTATTCAACCAACACATAGAACCTCAAAGAGTGCCCCAAAGTTTCTACCGGAGAATCATGACGAAAACATGTGCCAACCCCTATGCATAGGTTTATGGGCGGAACCCGCAAGTTGATCACCAAAACATACATCAAGTGATTCACGTGATATCCCATTGTCACCACAGATACGCACGGCAAGACATACATCAAGTGTTCTCAAATCTTTAAAGACTCAATCCGATAAGATAACTTCAAAGGGGAAACTCAATCCATTACAAGAGAGTAGAGGGGGGAGAAAACATCATAAGATCCAACTATAATAGCAAAGCTCGCGATACATCAAGATCGTACCACCTCAAGAACACGAGAGAGAGATCAAACACATAGCTACTGGTACATACCCTCAGCCCCGAGGGAGAACTACTCCTTCCTCGTCATGGAGAGCACCGGGATGATGAAGATGGCCACCGGAGAGGGATTGCCCCCTCCAGAAGGGTGCCGAAACGGGTCTAGATTGGCTTTCGGTGGCTACAGAGGCTTCTGGCAGCGGAACTCCCGATCGATTGTGCTCTCGGATGTTTTTAGGGTATATGGAGATATATAGGCGGAAGAAGTACGTCAGGGGGGCCACGAGGGTGGAGGGCGCGCCCTAGGGGGGTGGGCGCGCCCCCTATCTCGTGGCCTCCTCGAAGCTTCCCTTACGTGCACTTCAAGTCTTCTGGGCTTCTTTCCTTCCAAAAATGAGTTCCGTGAAGTTTCAGGTCAATTGGACTCCATTTGATTTTCCTTTTCTTCGAAACCCTAAAACAAGGTAAAAACAAAAACTGGCACTGGGCTTTGGGTTAATAGGTTAGTCCCAAAAATAATATAAAAGTGAATAATAAAGCCCAATATTGTCCAAAATAGTAGATAATATAGCATGGAGCAATCAAAAATTATAGATACGTTGGAGACGTATCAGCATTCCCAAGCTTAATTCCTGCTCGTCCTCGAGTAGGTAAATGATAAACACAGAATTTTTGATGCGGAGTGCTACTTGGCATAATTTCAATGTAATTCTTCTTAATTGTGGCATGAATATTCAGATCCATAAGATTCAAGACAAAAGTTTAATATTGGCATAAAAATAATAATACTTCAAGCATACTAACTAAGAAATCATGTATTCTCAACATAACATGGCCAAAGAAAGCTATCCCTACAAAATCATATAGTCTGGCTATGCTCTATCTTCACCGCACAAAATATTTAAATCATGCGCAACCCCGATGTAAAGCCAAGCAATTGTTTCATATTGTTGATGTTCTCGAACTTTTTCAATCTTCACGCAATTTATGAGCATGAGCCATGGATATAGCACTATAGGTGGAATAGAGTGGTGGTTGTGGAGAAGACAAAAAGGGAGAAGATAGTCTCACATCAACTAGGCGTATCAACGGGCTATGGAGATTCCCATCAATAGATATCAATGTGAGTGAGTAGGGATTGCCATGCAACGGATGCACTAGAGCTATAAGTATATGAAAGCTCAAAAAGAAACTAAGTGGGTGTGCATCCAACTTGCTTGCTCATGAAGACCTAGGGCATTTTGAGGAAGCCCATCATTGGAATATACAAGCCAAATTCTATAATGAAAGATTCCCACTAGTATATGAAAGTGATAACATGAGAGACTCTCTACTATGAAGATCATGGTGCTACTTTGAAGCACAAGTGTGGTAAGAGGATAGTAGCATTGCCCCTTCTATCTTTTTCTCTCATTTTTTTATTTGGGCCTTTCTCTTTTTTTATGGCCTCTTTTCTCTTTTTTTATTTGGGCTTCTTTGGCCTCTTTTATTTATTTATTTTTGTCCGGAGTCTCATCCCGACTTGTGGGGGAATCATAGTATCCATCATCCTTTCCTTACTGGGACAATGCTCTAATAATGATGATCATCACACTTTTATTTACTTACAACTCAACAATTACAACTTGATACTTAGAACAAAATATGACTCTATATGAATGCCTCTGGCGGTGTACCGGGATGTGCAATGATGCATGAGTGAAATGTATGAAAGAATTAGGAACGGTGGCTTTGCCACAAATACAATGTCAACTACATGATCATGCAAGCAATATGACAATGATGAAGCGTGTCATAATAAACGGAAGGTGGAAAGTTGCATGGCAATATATCTCGGAATGGCTATGGAAATGCCATAATAGGTAGGTATGGTGGCTGTTTTGTGGAAGGTAAATGGTGGGTTTATGGTACCGGCGAAAGTTGCGCGGTACTAGAGAGGCTAGCAATGGTGGAAGGGTGAGAGTGCGTATAATCCATGGACTCAACATTATTCATAAGAACTCACATACTTATTGCAAAAATCTATTAGTTATTGAAACAAAGTACTACGCGCATGCTCCTAGGGGGATAGATTGGTAGGAAAATACCATCGCTCGTCCCCGACCACCACTCATAAGGAAGACGATCAATGAATAAATCATGCTCCAACTTCATCACATGACGGTTCACCATACGTGCATGCTACGGGAATCACAAACTTCGACACAAGTATTTATCAAATTCACAACTACTCACTAGCATGACTCTAATATTACCATCTCCAAATCTCAAAACAATTATCAAGTATCAAACTTCTCATAGTATTCAACACACTCATAAGAGAATTTTATTATTCTTGAATACCTAGCATATTAGGATTTTAAGCAAATTACCATGCTACTTAAGACTCTCAAAATAATCTAAGTGAAGCATGATAGTTAATCTATTTCTTCAAACTAAAACTACCACCATGCTCTAAAAGATATAAGTGAAGCACTAGAGCAAATGACAAACTACTTCAAAAGATTTAAGTGAAGATCGATGATTAGTCGAATAATTATGCAACTATGTGAAGACTCTCTAACATTTAATAATTTCATATCTTGGTATTTTATTCAAACAGCAAGCAAAAATAAAGAAAATGGCATTATAAGAATGGCAAACATCATGTGAAGAAGCAAAAACTTAGGATCAACCGAAACTAACCGATAGTTGTTGAAGAAGAAAGGTGGGATGCCAACCGGGGCATCCCCAAGCTTAGACGCTTGAGACCTCTTGAGATATTATCTTGGAATGCCTTGGGCATCCACAAGCCTGAGCTTTTGTGTCTCCTTAATTCCTCTCATATCACGGTCTCCCTAAATTTCAAAAGCTTCATCCACACAAAACTCAACAAGGACTCATGAGATAAGTTAGTATAAACCATTGCCAAAACCTTATCATACTCTACTGTAGCAAATCACTAAAATTATTATTCAACATTGCATACTAAATTCCTCTGCATATTTAATAGTACTATCCTCAAATAGAATCATTAAAGAAGCAAACATGTGCAAACAATGCAAACATAACAGCAATCTGCCTAAACAGGACAGTCCGTAAAGAATGCAGCAGCATCCATACTTCCCTAGCTCCAAAAATTATGAAATAAAATTCCCACTGTAGTAAATTTATCAGATCTTAATATGCAAAAGGTTTCAACATTGTATCGCATTCTGACTTTTCTAGGGAATTATTGCAACAGCGTAAACTTTCTGTTTTCAAACAGCAACATGTGGACTTCTAAAATAGGCATAGTAAAGGCTATCAATGCCACTTTTATTGAAATAAATCATGAAAAAAATTGTTCTAAATAACAGAAAGCAAAAAAAAATGAAATGAAATGACGCTCCAAGCAAAACACATATCATGTGGCGAATAAAATATAGCTCCAAGTAAAGTTACCGATGAACGAAGACAAAAGAGGGGATGCCTTTCGGGGCATCCCCAAGCTTAGGCTTTTGGTTGTCCTTGGATATTACCTTGGGGTTCCTTGGGCATCCCCAAGCTTAGGATCTTGCCACTCCTTATTCCATAGTCCATCAAATCTTTACCCAAAACTTGAAAACTTCACAACACAAAACTTAAAGTAGAAAAAATCATGAGCTCCGTTAGCGAAAGAAAACAAACCACCACTTCGAGGTACTGTAATTAACTCATTCTTTATTTATATTGGTGTTAAAGCTACTGTATTCCAACTTATCTATGGTTTATAAACTATTTTACTAGCCATAGATTCATCAAAATAAGCAAACAACACATGAAAAACAGAATCTGTCAAAAACAGAACAGTCTGTAGTAATCTGTAACTAACACAGACTTCTGGAACTCATAAAATTCTCAAATAAATTGCTGGACCTGAGGAATTTATCTAATAATCATCTTCAAAAATAATTAACTAAATAGCACTCTCCAATAAAAACTAGCAGCAATTCTCGTGAGCGCTAAAGTTTCTGTTTTTTTACATCAAGATTAAAAAGACTTTCCCCAAGTCTTCCCAAAGGTTCTACTTGGCACAAACACTAATTAAAAGCATAAAACCACATCTAAACAGGGGCTATATGAATTATTTATTACTAAACAGGAACAAAAAGCAAGGAATAAAAATAAAATTGGGTTGCCTCCCAACAAGCGCTATCGTTTAACGCCCCTAGCTAGGCATGATGATTTCAATGATGCTCACATAAAGGATAAGAATTGTAACATAAAGAGAGCATCATGAAGAATATGACTAGCACATTTAAGCCTAACCCACTTCCTATGCATAGGGATTTTGTGAGCAAACAACTTGTGGGAACAAGAATCAACTTGCATAGGAAGGTAAAACAAGCATAACTTCAAAATTTAAAGCACATAAAGAGGAAACTTGATATTATTGCAATTCCTACAAGCATATTTTCCTCCCTCATAATAATTTTAAGTAGCATAATGAATGAATTCAACAATATAACCAGCACTTAAAGCATTCTTTTCATGATCTACAAGCATAGAAATTTTATTACTCTCCACATAAGCAAAATTCTTCTCATCCAGGATAGTGGGAGTATCTTAAGAGACTCGAATACTATAAATTGTTTCCACATTAAAAGAGTAATGTTCAGAGAAGGGGTAATCATAATCATGACAAGTTTTGTAAATATAATCACTACTTTTTATAGCATAAGTATCATCACAATAATCATCATAGGTAGGAGGAATGCTATCATCATTATAAACTTGCATATCAAAACTTGGGAGACTAAAAATATCATCTTCATTAATCATAGCTTCCCCAAGCTTGGGACAAACATTAATTGCAGCAAATATATTCTCAAAAACATCATCTTCATCAAACATAGCATCCCCAAGCTTGGGCCTTTTCATATCATAAGCATAACCACTCTCATCATTAATAGTATGGATAGCACCAATAGTATAGCAATTATCATATTCTTCCAAGCAAGTGCCAAAAAGATTTTAAAGATCATAATAAGCATCATTATCTTCCATAATTATATTTTCATGAGGCACAATAGTAATAGGAGCAGCACTATTTGGGAGAGATATCTTTTGACCTCTCTTCCTTTTTCTTTTCTTCATTTTTCACCACATCATGTGTGGGTTCAATCCTCTTTTTGGAGCTCCTTATTAATGAGATTGGTTGAATAGGAGGCTCCTCCTTATTACCTGATTCATCATAAGAAATAATAGGAGGATATTGGGAAGTTTCTTCCCTTTCATTAGTATTCTCTTCATCTTCTATTTGTTTTCTTTTCTTTATGTAGTTGGCAATATAAGGATTTTCAATACAATTCACCGCACAATACATATAAGTTTCCTCTAGATCAAATCCAAGAAGTTTATAACGGGCAAATTCTGGAAGATAATTAGTTATACATTTCATTTCTTCGTAACTCATAAGAAAACTAAGTTCATTATTATGTGCAAGGGAAATCAAGTCATCACAATTTTTGGACACGATACGATCATGAAACAATTTGCATTGGGTATTGAAATGATCATGTTCATTACAAAGCTCACAAGTATGGCAAATATTATTTATATTTTTAGCACATTCATCTAACCTTTCTTGCAACAATTTACTTTCGAAGTACTTATGCCTCTTGCAATATCTATCTTCCCTATTTGGGGCATACTGACAAACCCAATGCACTCCACAAAAATTGACATATTTATAGGAGACATTTTCATCATAACTAGTGCAATCATCATTAGTATCATGGATATTCAAAGAATTCGTACTAACAACATTGCAATCATGCTAATCATTCACATATTTAGTGCCAAACATTTTATAGATTTCTTCTTCTTGCACTTGAGCACAATTTTCCTTACCATCATACTCACGAAAGATATTAAAAAGGTGAAGCGTATGAGACAAACTCAATTCCATTTTTTTGTAATTTTATTTTATAAACTAAACTAGTGATAAAACAAGAAACTAAAAGACTCGATTGCAAGATCTAAAGATATACCTGCAAGCACTCACCTCCCCGGAAACGGCGCCAGAAAAGAGCTTGATATCTACTACACAACCTTCTTCTTGTAGACGTTGTTGGGCCTCCAAGTGCAGAGGTTTGTAGGACAGTAGCAAATTTCCCTCAAGTGGATGACCTAAGGTTTATCAATCCGTAGGAGGCGTAGGATGAAGATGGTCTCTCTCAAGCAACCCTGCAACCTAATAACAAAGAGTCTCTTGTGTCCCCAACACACCCAATACACTGGTAAATTGTATAGGTGCACTAGTTTGGCGAAGAGATGGTGATACAAGTGGTACATGGATAGTAGATAAAGGTTTTTGTAATCTGAAAATATAAAAACAGCAAGGTAACTAATGATAAAAGTGAGTGTAAATGGTATTGCAATGATAGGAAACAAGGCCTAGGGTTCATACTTTCACTAGTGTAAGTTCCGTCAACAATAATAACATAATTGGATCATATAACTATCCATCAACATGCAACAAAGAGTCACTCCAAAGTCACTAATAGTGGAGAAAAAACGAAGAGATTATGGTAGGGTACGAAACCACCTCAAAGTTATTCTTTCCAATCAATCCGTTGGGCTATTCCTATAAGTGTCACAAACAGCCCTAGAGTTCGTACTAGAGTAACACCTTAAGACAAAAATCAACCAAAACCCTAATGTCACCTAGATACTCCAATGTCACCTCAAGTATCCATGGGTATGATTATACGATATGCATCACACAATCTCAGATTCATCTATTCAACCAACACATAGAACCTCAAAGAGTGCCCCAAAGTTTATATCGGAGAATCACGACGAAAACGTGTGCCAACCCCTATGCATAGGTTCATGGGCGGAACCTGCAAGTTGATCACCAAAACACACATCAAGTGAATCACGTGATATCCCATTGTCACCACAGATATGCACGGCAAGACATACATCAAGTGTTCTCAAATCTTTAAAGACTCAATCCGATAAGATAACTTCAAAGGGGCAACTCAATCCATTACAAGGGAGTAGAGGGGGGAGAAAACATCATAAGATCCAACTATAATAGCAAAGCTCGCGATACATCAAGATCGTACCACCTCAAGAACACGAGAGAGAGAGAGAGAGAGAGATCAAACACATAGCTACTGGTACATACCCTTAGCCCCGAGGGAGAACTACTCCCTCCTCGTCATGGAGAGCACCGGGATGATGAAGATGGCCACCGGAGAGGGATTGCCCCCTCCGGTAGGGTGCCAGAACGGGTCTAGATTGGCTTTCGGTGGCTACGGAGGCTTCTGGCGGCGGAACTCCCGATCTACTGTGCTCTCGGATGTTTTTAGGGTATATGGATATATATAGGCGGAAGAAGTACGTAAGGGGGGCCACGAGGGGGCCACGAGGGTGGAGGGCGCGCCCTAGGGGGGTGGGCGTGCCCCCTACCTCGTGGCCTCCTCGAAGCTTTCCTTACGTGCACTTCAAGTCTTCTGGGCTTCTTTCCTTCCAAAAATGAGTCCCGTGAAGTTTCAGGTCAATTAGACTCCGTTTGATATTCCTTTTCTTTGAAACCCTAAACAAGGTAAAAACAGAAACTGGCACTGGTCTCTGGGTTAATAGGTTAGTCCCAAAAATGATATAAAAGTGAATAATAAAGCCCAACATTGTCCAAAATAGTAGATAATATAGCATGGAGCAATCAAAAATTATAGATACGTTGGAGACATATCAGTGATTAGACTAGTTGACCAAATAAAAATCTAGCCTTTTCCCAATTATAAGTCTTGGTAGATTTTAGCAACTTAGCACTAGTCAAGTAATCAACCTACACATGCAAGTCTAAGAGTATAGAAGCGGAATGTAAAACATTGCACATGAAGGTAAAGGAAGGAGTTTGGAGGAAGCAAACGCAATGTAGACATGGAGATTTTTGGCGTGGTTCCGATAGGTTTTGCTATCGTACATCCACGTTGATGGAGACTTCAACCCACAAAGGGTAACGGTTGCGCGAGTCCACGGAGGGCTCCAACTACGAAGGGTCCACGAGGAAGCAACCTTGTCTATCCCACCATGGCCATCACCCATGAAGGACTTGCCTCACTAGGGTAGATCTTCACGAAGTAGGCGATCTCCTTGCCCGTACATACTCCTTGGTTCAACTCCACAATCTTGATGGAGGCTCCCAAGTGACACCTAACTAATCTAGGAGACACCACTCTCCAAAAGGTAATAGATGGTGTGTTGATGATGAACTCCTTGCTCTTGTGCTTCAAATGATAGTCTCCCCAACACTCAACTCTCTCTCACAGTTTTGGATTTGGTGAAAAGATGATTTGAGTGGAAAGCAACTTGGGGATGGCTAGAGATCAAGATTTATGTGGTTGGAGTGGAATATCTTGACCTCAACACAAGTGTAGGTGGTTCTCTCTTAGAAAATGTATGTTGAAAGTGTAGGCATGTTCTTATGGCTCCCTCCATGAATGAAGAGTGTGTGGAGGGGTATATATAGCCTCCACACAAAATCTAACTATTACAGACAATTTACCAAACTCGGTGAGACCGAATCGTGAAACTCGGTCGGACCGATTCAATTCAAAATATGAACTTAGGATTTTCGGTGGGACCGACACGTCAACTCGGTGGGACCGATTTCATTAGGGTTAGGGCATAACGTAATCTCGGTGAGGCCGATTACACAAACTCGGTGGGACCGATTTTGGTAATAAGCTAACCAGAGAGTTGGTCACACAAAATCGGTGGGACCAATTCGCTCATTTCGGTTGGACCGAAACGTTACGAAGGGGAAACAGAGAGTTTGCATTGCGAACTCGGTGGGACCGATCGCTCATCTCGGTTAGATCGAAACATTACGAAGGGAAACAGAAAGTTTGCAATCCCATCTCGGTGAGACCGAGATCCCTATCGGTGAGACTGAAGTGACTAGGGTTTTGTGGCAATGGCTATGTCAACTGAACTCGGTGGTGCGGGATGGAAAGTTTTGGTGGGGCCGAGTTTGACTTTTGGTTTGGGACAAATGTGGATATGAGAAAGTGTTTGAGGGTTTTGGAGCATATCACTAAGCATTTTAAGCAAGTAACCCATTAAGCAACACCTCACCCCCCCTTTAATAGTATTGGCTTTTCCTATGGACTCAATGTGATCTCGGATCACTAAAAGGTAAAATGTAGAGTCTTGAGCTTTAGAGCTTGAGCCAATCTTTTGTCCTTAGCATTTTTAGGGAGTCCACATTTCTAATCCATGGCATGACAATCATTGAGCTTTCCTAAAATATTTATCTTGAAATAGTATTAGCTCAATGAGTTATATGTTGTTAGGAATTACCAAAACCACCCAGCGATAGTTGCACTTTCACGGCCTCAATTGGATCAAGAGTACGAGGGACGTCACTGAGCTGAACGTGTGCAGATCGTGGAGGTGTCGTGCGTTTGGTACTTGATCGGCTGGATTGCGAAGACGTTCGACTACATTAACCGCGTTTCTTAACGCTTCCGCTTTCGGTCTACGAGGGTACGTAGACATACTCTGCCCTCTCGTTGCTATGCACCTCCTAGATAGATCTTGTGTGATCGTAGGATTTTTTTGAAATACCGCGTTCCCTGTAACAGCCTAGATTTTGGCCCTTTTCTTTTTCTTTTGATTTAATTGGTTTTTTCTCTGGTTTTCTTTTTGGAGTGGTTCTGTGGCCTTGTCACCTGGGAAATCATCTTCATTCCCCCTCCCAAGTGGCTCATCATTCTTAAAACTTTGCCAAGATCATGTCACTCCACTGCTTGACCAAACCCTAATTTCTTTTTCTAGGGAATACTACTTTTCCTATTAAAGGAATAACTCTATCTGCCCTAGGTTGTGAAGCAACCCATATTTCTGTCCATCCAAAAATCCCCAAATAATTCTTATAAATTGTTTGGGTCATATCTTCCTCAAATATGGCAAAATATTTCATTGGCCATATTTCTCATCATGCTCAATAAATTCATTTCCTATTCTGTCCTAAATGGCACATTGTGAAGCAAGTGCTATTTATCTTTGACCATTTGCCCCCAAACTTTTTGGGCATGATATATCATCCAAATAATTGACCTGTGCCAAAATTCAACTTTATTTTCCTAGCCAAGCTTCCTCATTGATTTTTCAAAGTTCATGTCTAAGGGAAGCCTTTGTGAAGGAAGTGCTAGCTAGGGTTATTCAAATGAGTTGAAATTTTGCATGCCTCTTCTTGTGCTCATATTATCTCAGTCCTACAAATTTCAGCCCCACCCAATCATCTATGTGAGCACATGACCAAATCTTTACTTCTGGTAAAATTTTCGGGTTGTGAAGCAAGTGAGATTTATATTGCTTCAAAAATAGTGATAAATTACCAGGCTGTTCTCCTACCCAAATAACTTCTCTCCATGAAATGTGGCACCAGTTCACTTAGCCAATATTTCTATAGAAATTTTGCAAGTTTCTGTTCAGTGAAGATGTTTGTGAAGCAAGTACCATTTTGGTACAACCAATTGGTATGAAATTTTTACAGCACCTTTATCTGGCCAAATCACCAAGCCCTGCCAAATTTCATCTCAAGTGGTTACTCTATGTGAGTGAACCATCTTGATCTTGATTCTGGACCCATAGTGTGAGTTACAAAGCAACTATATTAGTTTTTGCTCCATTATGCTCCAAAACCTCCAGGATCATAGTCCTTCCTTAGTTAATCACCCCAGACAAACTCTTTGGCGCTAGTAAAGTTCCTGTTGTTCACCAGTGCACGGCCAAGTTTATTGTAGTAAACTTTAGGCGGTGATTACCATTTAACCATAGCAGTTTTAACCAAACTACCACCTCAGTTGCAACCTCCCCTGGATGAACTATCAGTTGTTATAATAGTTTAATGAAATACCATCATGACTTATTTTATTAATCATCAAACAATTACGTCATCCACAAGTTTGGGTAACAACGATCTCGGGTTATATCGAATTCCCAACACATAGGTTTCTACCTGGCAAGTCAATGAAGTCCAATGTGTTCAACCCAGGTCTAAGGCAATCAACCCAAGCCCAAGGCAAATAACTAAATTCAAATAAAAAATAAAATATCAACAAGGATGGAAAAATAAAATGATCCCAACACTAGAAGGGCCATCATGGGAGAGGGATGAGAGGGAATGGACGTAAGGCATGTAGCGCTTGGTCCTGTACGGACCTACTGAATGTTCCTTCGGGTGCTCCATTGACAAAGATTTACTTTTCATTCGTCTTGGTCTTTGTTCTTTTGTTTTTCAAGAAAAAAAATCTCGGAAAAAAACTATATAGGTTTGTTCTGATAGTTAAAATATATTTCATGATTAAAAAGTGACTAGGAGTTTAGAAAAATGTCCATGAAGTTAAAAAAATGTGCATAAATTTAAAAATGTTCCCCAAAAGTTAAATATTGTTCACAAAATTTTGAAAAAAAGGGAAATGTAAGATGCCCGCCTTATGTTGAAATGTTCATGAATTAAAAATCTTCCCAAAGTTAAAATATGTTTTCAAATTTAGAAAATGATAAAAAGAAAGAAAAATGAACAAAATGTATGAGAATAAATCCGTAGAAAAGTGATGAAAGTGACACACAAAAGAGAAAACCCAAGAAAAATCATGCATGAGAAATAGAAGAAAACCGCTCGACTGTATGTAATGCCCCCTTTCTAGTTGGCTTAATCCAAGTCGCTATTGCTTCGTGCATTAGGTTGACAATTTGACGCAATAAGCATCAAATAGGATTTCTTGGCTCACTACAGACTATGTACCCTCCACCTTTGACTAGTCAACCATGGACCAGTGGACCAAACTTTTATCATCATACCCTTCACATGTACCACCAGTCTTGTTTCCACCAGTCTCATATAATCCATGTTGTGGCCCCAAAGTGCAAGAGTTTGCGCCAAGTGATAACTTTCCCCTTTCATGAGAATCAAGGTATTAGTAGGTAGAGATAACACCCCTAATCTGAGTCAAGCACACTACAAAACAAATGAAGAACTCACTTGTCCCTCCAATGGTTCTTGTCACAAACTAATATCCCTCATACCAATCAAGTTGTGGTTCAAAAAAAAGAGCAATGTTAGTAATTAAACCACCACAACAAATCACACCTGGTGGTTGCACCATCTACTAGAGGAAGTGTGACCATGGGAACAACCAAGGTAGGCTTCAAGCATCACTGTACATGAAGCGTGTTGTGGAGGACACACATCTTAGGGTTCTTTCATTTTGCATCACTATTTCTTATTATGAACTACTTATAATTATCCATATTTTGCACATTTTCGTACCGTTCTTATGTATTTTTCTCTTAATTTACATGCTTCAAAGGAGGAAGGGGAATTGCCAGAAAACATCAGAAAGGGACCAAAAAGAAGAGCAATGAAGAAATTATTTTCCAAGAGCTTATAAAAATAATCTCACGAGACAACAGTCAGTGCAAAAATTGGGACACGGAGGCGCCTATGGATCCCACGTAGCCCCACCTGGTGGATTGGCCCTAGGCTGCAAGCTAGGGGTGATTGGTCCCACATGGGATCTCCCTGCCTCCCTCCAACAACCCTAATCCTATTTTACCCTACAACCTAAACCTCCAATTTATGGGATTTTTCTACCTGCGTGTTCGAGGTAGAAACAAAGTTGAGCACTTTTCTCTCCAAAAAGGTTGATCTGTGGGGCTGTTTGCCATCATGAGGACCTTCTTCGTCCGCTATATCGAGTCATAGTGCCATTGAATCTATTAATAACAATGCAACCATACTATATTTATGGGTGACCCTAATTATGTTCTTAGCCATGCATGTTTACTAATGTCAACCCTCAGAACTGATTAAGTGGTAAGAGGAACCACTAAGAGAAACTCCAATGGGGCGACCCATTTTGTCCGCGGCCGTCCGTTTGGGTCGGCGCGGACAAAAAAGTCGATCCAACGCGCCGACCCAAACGGACGCGCATTCGCTTTCGTCCGCCTGCCGACCCATTCTCGGTCCATTTTTGAGCCGGATTTGCGTCGGCGCGGACACGAGACGAACGCGCGCGCACTCGCCCTCTTTCATCATCGGGCCCGCTGGTCGGCGGCACATTGGATTGGTCGCTCCACATCAAACAGCACACCATCGCCCGCCTGCTTCGTCGCCGACGCCGCCGGCCATTTTTTCCAATAAAATAGATACATAGATAGTTCTAGCGTACACAGATAAAGAAAAGACCACTACTCGTCGCTTTCTGACTCCGACTCGGTAATGTCCTCCTCCGACGTCTGAATGTAGGCATCAGCATGCTACTCGTCTTCAAAGTCCCAACCCGACGTTTCCCGTTGCTTCAGTTTCAATTGAGCGGCCTGCTTCCGCGAACGCTTGGCCTCCCGATAGGCGGCTCGCTCTGTCCTCCTCGCGTCCCTCTCCAACCTCCTTTGCTTGTAGAACTGACGCTCATCGACGATGTCCTGCGGGAAGCGTTCGCGCCACACCTCCATGGCTTCCATGTCCATCTTGGCGATGGTGAGGCGATGCTGCCACCTCCGGTAGACACGACGACCCTCGTCGGTGAAAAGCCGCGGGAGAGGCGCCAGATCCTGCGCCCGCTGGCTTGACACGTCGAGAAAATTCATATCCCGACGAGGCCTCAGGAGGCGCTACGCCGCCGCGTCATGCGTGGGGGCCACCTCCTCTGGGGTGTCGAAGGTGCCGAGGATGAGACGTTTCTCGTGAAACCAGATCTCGGAGGAGAAGGCGCCGGAGCGGCGCTCACGGACTCCGCGAAAATCTGAAGCGCCCAGCCAACGGATCGACATGGTGGCGCTGAGGCGAGATGATTGGGCGGCGGACAACGAGCTGGGCAGAGTGTGGAGGCAACGCCTTCTTATAACGAGTGCCGGCAGCGGCGCGCGCGTGAACCTTTCCCACGCGCTAGGCCGCTTTCCCCCCGCGCGCTGGAGCGCCAAAACCAGGGCGACGGCATGGCCGCTGGCATGATCTAAAGCGCGCACGATCATGATATGGGTCGGCCCGTTGGGCGCACTGCCGACCCAAAACTAAAAAAGGGCGGACGGCGGGCGGGTGGCCGATCCAAACAAACAAAAAAGGACAAAAACATCGTCCATTTGGGTCGATCCGTTGGAGTTGCTCTAACTTGTGGAGATACTTGACCCATTGAACTGAAAGCTTGATAGAGTCCCGGCGGGGGATATTTTACATCATGAGGAAAGGTAATGAGGTCCAACCACTCTCTCTTAAAGTACAATAAAGCTTCATTGGTGACATTATAGAAGTGTGTGACTTAATGGGTAAAATGTACAAGCTCCGCAGAGTGAAAAAATATTTAACTAGTCGTTGTCCATGGTCATGGACGGAGTCGGGATAAGTGTACAAGAAGTAAACACATAGGATAAACACAAAACATTCAGGGAACCACAAAATCAGTTCAGGGAACCACCAAATCAGTTCAGATAACACACAAAATTCGAGGAGATCAGACAAACAAAAATTTTAGCACAAAAGATTCAAGGATAAGCAAAAATCATCAACCTGTAACTGCCCGTTCACCAACTCCATGACGTCAAACACGAGGATAGGCATGAATCCTTAGCTTTTTACAGAAAAGTTAAAGCAATACAGAACAAGAACGAGGAAAGATAGACAGGCAGGACTAGCTTAAGACAATCAAAGTAGTTCATCAGGCCAAACTTGAGACAATCAATAAAGTTCATGACCAATTTCACCACCAAATTAGTCCAGCACGCCAAACTTAAGGAGATCAACCAGGTTTCGTGACCAATTTCAGTACCAAATCAGTTCACCATATGCCAAATTCGAGGAAATCAACAGAATTTCATGACCAATTTCACCACCAAAGCAAGTTCATCATATGCTGAAACTAGAGGAACTTAACAGAGTTCGCGGCCGAACTTCACCACCAGACCACTACCTACTAGATCCAAGACCATCAACGAAGCAAAACAAGGAAGAAAGACACCAAACATGACCACATCAACAAGGCTTCTCTCACACTCTCTCGCCGGCCATCCTCCATGAGCACTACCACATCCACAAGGACTACTCGACCTTGACGTGGAAGACGTCCTTGCGCTCCTCCTCCTTGACCTTGAGCAGGGTGACCCAGAGCAGGCCATTCTTCATCTCGGCCTTGATCTTGTCCATCTTGTACGCGTCAGCAGCGGGCACCTGGATGCGGCGGTTGTACCTCGGCACCGCGGAGTCGTCATCGCCATCCTAGGGCTGCTTCTCGCCCTCGCCCTTGATCACCAGGATGTTCTTGTCCGCGTGCACCTCCACGTGCTCCTTGGGTCAGCCCCGGCATCGACACCTTGAGGTACACCGCGTCATCGTCCTCCTTGGCCACCCACCGTCCGAGCCGCAACGCCCCAGCCCCAGCAGTGGAGGAGAGGCCGCCGGTCTGAGTTGCGACGTCCTCCATCAGAGACAGCAGACGGGCCATGCTAGTCAGCGCGCCAAGCGGGTCGAGCACGTCTGCAAAATCTACACCAAGGACACCAAAAGCAGATCACAGGGATGATTTGACTCACGGTGTTGAGGCTTCAGCACGAATGCAAAGAAACAACGCGCCACAGGTAGGGAACGGAAGCATACCCTGCAAGAAGAAGCTGGGGGTGACGAGGTCACGGGCGCTGTAGTCGTCGTCGTCGTTGTCGTAGCGGCTGACCTCCTTGGCCTGGGTGTTGTATGGGCGGCGGGCGGCGGTGACGACAGGGGAGTCGGCCAAGCAGTAGGCCACGGGAGTACTGGACGTGAGGAGGTTGGCCGGCGCAATTTCCTTGCCCTTGCAATCGACGGCGGAAGCCATGGTCTCTCTCTTCTCTTTCTCTGTCTTCTCTCTCTCGCTCTAGGGTGGGTGATGATTTTGGATTCTTGTGGCTGAGTGAGATGGGGGTGGGAAATGGAGGGAGGGGGTTTTGTAAAGGAGGAGCAGGAAGGCTTTCTTGGGGAGGGGATGGTGAGGAGGGTTTAGAAGCTTCTGGGGAGATCGGATGAGGCCTCGAGCCTTCCAAAACGATCAGGAGACCACAACTTTAGGATTCGTGCTGCTTGATGTACCACGATCGGGGGCCATGGATGAAGGTAATCATTGATCTGCTGTGGTGCGCAAGGCAAGAAAGAAACAACCTTGCTTGCGTACAATTTCCTCAAATTGCTTACTTCCGGCAAGGCTCTTGTAAACACCTTTCTCTATAATTCCCTTCAATAAGCTATTTTCTTGCTCAAGTGTCACTTGGCTAAGAGAATCATTAGTGGAATCAAGAGAACTACTAGAAGCAACAACATTGGGTTTAGCATGATTATTGTTTCTACTAAAAGAAGAATCTTTCTTACTCTTGTTGCTAGATTTAACTTGTGGCATGTAAGTAGACAAGAGTAAACGCTTGGCAATGTAAGAAGAACTTTTCTTGTGAAGATCATCATTGATCGCTTTTAAAAACCCATGCTCTTGCTCAAGGTTAAGCTTTTCGAAGCGTAACTTCTCATGAGTCTTTAAAAGCTCTCGATGATTTTACAAGGTAGTTTCATGAGCTAACTTAAGAGTGTTTAGTTCTTTAGTTAGACGCTCAATCTCCTTCTTATCATCGTCATTGATTTTATCTTGATCAGCATGATTAATAGCATGTTCATCATAGTTTTCATCACTAGAATTGTCAACAAGTAAATCATCATCACCTAGCAAATCATCTTCATCACTATTGAAATCAACATACTCGGGGTGTGATACCTTTGGGCCTTTAGCCATGAAGCATCTTCCAATTCCTTAATTTGGTGACTCAAATATGTCGTAGGAGTTAGTTGACACAAGTGCTAGACCGGCAACACCTTCATCTTGAGTATATTCGGAGTCGGAGTGATAACTTCTCTCGGAGTGATTGTCGGAGTCGGAGCTGGATACCCATTCACCAACATGAGCTTGATGTCTTCGTTTTGTGTAGCTCCTTGATGATTTGTCCTTCCTTTCCGAATCCTTCCTTCTCTGTGATGTTCTTCGTTCATAACGGTCATCTCTACTCCTTCTCTCTCTAGGTGGTGATTCTTCTCTTCTACTTCTTCTTTTCAGAGAATCTTCTCTTCTTTTGTAGGGGGTCATACACTCATTGGAGTAGTGTCCGAGTCTTCCACAATTGTAGCAATTACGTTCACGACTTGAAGATCTTTTGTCATTGTAGGACCTTGACTTGGAACTTCTTTCCTTGTTTCTAGTCTTGTAGAACTTGTTGAAATTCTTCACCGTTAGGCTCAATTCTTCATTAAAGGCTTGTTTCTCACTTGATGATGTGGGAGAATCACATGAGGCTTTGTAAGCACCTCTTGACTTGTTGTGAAGCTCTTCCTTATCCTTGAGTGACATCTCATGAGCAACAATTCTTCCAATGACTTCCATTGGCTTGAGATCTTTGTAATTGGGCATCATTTGGATCAATGTGCACACGGTATCATATTTTCTATCCAAGGCTCTTAGCATCTTCTTGATGATGAATCTATCGGTCATATCTTCACTTCCTAAGCCGGCAATCTCATTTGTGATGAGAGCAAGCCTAGAGTACATTTCAGCAACACCTTCACCATCCTTCATTTTGAACTTGTCAAGTTGACTTTGAAGCACATCCAATTTGGATTCCTTGACGGAGTCGGTACCTTCGTGCATATCAATCAAAGTATCCCAAATTTCCTTTGCATTCTCAAGACGGCTGATCTTGTTGAATTCTTTGGGGCACAATCCGTTGAAGAGAATATCACAAGCTTGAGCTTTGTATTGCAGCATCTTCAACTCTTCCACGCTAGCTTCACAGTTCAGTTCTCTCCCATCGAAAAATTCACCTTGCAAGACAATACACACAATAGCCCAAACGGCGGGGTTATGTCCAAGAATATGCATTTTCATCTTATGATTCCAACTAGCAAAATTTGTACCATCAAAGTAAGGACATCTACGGTGATAATTTCCCTCGCTAGACGCCATACTCTCCTAGGTTGTGAAACCAAGGATATGATCACCAAAAGCTATGGAAATCAAGGAAAATGGAGACCAAAGCTCTGATACCACTTGTAGGATCGAAAGTATGTCTAGAGGGGGGTGATTGATGTCTACTACACAACCTTATTCTTGTAGGTGTTGTTGGGCCTCCAAGTGCAGAGGTTTGTAGGACAGTAGCAAATTTCCCTCAAGTGGATGACCTAAGGTTTATCAATCCGTAGGAGCCATAGGATGAATATGGTCTCTCTCAAGCAACCCTGCAACCAAATAACAAAGAGTCTCTTGTGTCCCCAACACACCCAATACACTGGTAAATTGTATAGGTGCACTAGTTCGGCGAAGAGATGGTGATACAAGTGGTATATGGATAGTAGATAAAGGTTTTTGTAATCTGAAAATATAAAAACAGCAAGGTAACTAATGATAAAAGTGAGCGTAAACGGTATTGCAATGATAAGAAACAAGGCCTAGGGTTCATACTTTCTCTAGTGTAAGTTCCCTCAACAATAATAACATAATTGGATCATATAACTATCCCTCAACATGCAACAAAGAGTCACTCCAAAGTCACCAATAGCGGAGAACAAACGAAGAGATTATGCTAGGGTACGAAACCACCTCAAAGTTAATCTTTCCAATCAATCCGTTGGGCTATTCGTATAAGTGTCACAAACAACTCTAGAGATCATACTAGAATAACACCTTAAGACACAAATCAACCAAAAACCTAATGTCACATAGATACTCCAATGTCACCTCAAGTATCCGTGGGTATGATTATACGATATGCATTACACAATCTCAGGTTCATCTATTCAACCAACACATAGAACCTCAAAGAGTGCCCCAAACTTTCTACCAAAGAATCACGACGAAAACGTGTGCCAACCCCTATGCATAGGTTTATGGGCGGAACCCGCAAGTTGATCACCAAAACATACATCAAGTGAATCACGTGATATCCCATTGTCACCACAGATACGCACGGCAAGACATACATCAAGTGTTCTCAAATCTTCAAAGACTCAATCCGATAAGATAACTTCAATGGGGAAACTCAATCCATTAAAAGAGAGTAGAGGGGGGAGAAAACATCATAAGATCCAACTATAATAGCAAAGCTCGCGATACATCAAGATCGTACCACCTCAAGAACACGAGAGAGAGATCAAACACATAGCTACTGGTACATACCCTCTGCCCCGAGGGAGAACTACTCCTTCCTCGTCATGGAGAGCACCGGGATGATGAAGATGGCCACCGGAGAGGGATTGCCCCCTCCGAAAGGGTGCCGAAACGGGTCTAGATTGGCTTTCGGTGGCTACGGAGGCTTCTGGCGGCGGAACTCCCGATCGATTGTGCTCTCTGATGTTCTTAGGGTATATGGAGATATATAGGCAGAAGAAGTACGTCAGGGGGGCCACGAGGGTGGAGGGCGCGCCCTAGGGGGGTGGGCGCGCCCCCTACCTCGTGGCCTCCTTGAAGCTTCCCTTACGTGCACTTCAAGTCTTTTGGTCTTCTTTCCTTCCAAAAATGAGTTCCGTGAAGTTTCAGGTCAATTTGACTCCGTTAGATTTTCTTTTTCTTCGAAACCCTAAAACAAGGTAAAAACATAAGCTGGCACTAGGCTCTGGGTTAATAGGTTAATCCGAAAAATGATATAAAAGTGAATAATAAGGCCCAATATTGTCCAAAACTGTAGATACTATAGCATGGAGCAATCAAAAATTATAGATACGTTGGAGACGTATCAGCATCCCCAAGCTTAATTCCTGCTCGTCCTCGAGTAGGTAAATGATAAAAATAGAATTTTTGATGTGGAATGCTACTTGGCATAATTTCAATGTAATTCTTATTATTTGTGGCATGAATATTCAGATCCATAAGATTCAAGACAAAAGTTTAATATTCACATAAAAATAATAATACTTCAAGCATACTAACTAAGCAATCATGTATTCTCAAAATAACATGGCCAAAGAAAGCTATCCCTACAAAATCATATAGTCTGGCTATGCTCTTTCTTCACCGCACAAAAAATTTAAATCATGCACAACCCCGATGACAAGACAAGCAATTGTTTCATACTTTTGATGTTCTCGAACTTTTTCAATCTTCATGCAATTTATGAGCATGAGCCATGGATATAGCACTATAGGTGGAATAGAGTGGTGGTTCTGTAGAAGACAAAAAGGGAGAAGATAGTCTCACATCAACTAGGCGTATCAACGGGCTATGGAGATTCCCATCAATAGATATCAATGTGAGTGAGTAGGGATTGCCATGCAACGGATGCACTAGAGCTATAAGTATATGAAAGCTCAAAAAGAAACTAAGTGGGTGTGCATCCAACTTGCTTGCTCATATAGACCTAGGGCATTTTGAGGAAGCCCATCATTGGAATATGCAAGCCAAGTTCTATAATGAAAGATTCCCACTAGTATATGAAAGTGATAACATGAGAGACTCTCTACTATGAAGATCATGGAGCGACTTTGAAGCACAAGTGTGGTAAAAGGATAGTAGCATTGCCCCTTCTCTCTTTTTCTCTCATTTTTTTATTTGGGCCTTTCTCTTTTTTTATGGCCTCTTTTCTCTTTTTTTATTTGGACTTCTTTGGCCTCTTTTATTTATTTATTTTTGTCCGGAGTCTCATCCCGACTTGTGGGGGAATCATAGTCTCCATCATCCTTTCCTTACTGGGACAATGCTCTAATAATGATGATCATCACACTTTTATTTACTTACAACTCAACAATTACAACTCGATACTTAGAACAAAATATGACTCTACATGAATGCCTCCGGCGGTGTACCGGGATGTGCAATGATGCATGAGTGACATGTATGAAAGAATTACGAACGGTGGCTTTGCCACAAATACAATGTCAACTACATGATCATGCAAGCAATATGACAATGATGAAGCGTGTCATAATAAACAGAACGGTGGAAAGTTGCATGGCAATATATCTTGGAATGGCTATGGAAATGCCATAATAGGTAGGTATGGTGGCTGTTTTGAGGAAGGTAAATGGTGGGTTTATGGTACCGGCGAAAGTTGCGCGGTACTAGAGAGGCTAGCAATGGTGGAAGGGTGAGAGTGCGTATAATCCATGGACTCAACATTAGTCATAAAGAACTCACATACTTATTGCAAAAATCTATTAGTTATTGAAACAAAGTACTACGCGCATGCTCCTAGGGGGTAGATTGGTAGGAAAAGACCATCGCTCGTCCCCGACCACCACTCATAAAGAAGACAATCAATGAATAAATCATGCTCCGACTTCATCACATAACGGTTCACCATACGTGCATGCTACGGGAATCACAAACTTCGACACAAGTATTTATCAAATTCACAACTACTCACTAGCATGACTCTAATATTACCATCTCCAAATCTCAAAACAATTATCAAGTATCAAACTTCTCATAGTATTCAACACACTCATAAGAGAATTTTATTATTCTTGAATACCTAGCATATTAGGATTTTAAGCAAATTACCATGCTATTTAAGACTCTCAAAATAATCTAAGTGAATCATGAGAGTTCATCTATTTCTTCAAAATAAAACTACCACCATGCTCTAAAAGATAGAAGCGAAGCACTAGAGCAAATGACAAACTACTCCGAAAGATTTAAGTGAAGATCGATGAGTAGTCGAATAATTATGCAACTATGTGAAGACTCTCTAACATTTAATAATTTCAGATCTTGGTATTTTATTCACACAGCAAGCAAAACTAAATAAAATGGCATTCTAAGAATGGCAAACATCATGTGAAGAAGCAAAAACTTAGGATCAACCGAAACTAACCGATAGTTGTTGAAGAAGAAAGGTGGGATGCCAACCGGGGCATCCCCAAGCTTAGACGCTTGAGACCTCTTGAGATATTATCTTGGGATGCCTTGGGCATCCCCAAGCCTGAGATTTTGTGTCTCCTTAATTCCTCTCATATCACGGTCTCCCTAAATCTCAAAAGCTTCATCCACACAAAACTCAACAAGGACTCGTGAGATAAGTTAGTATAAACCATTGCCAAAACCTTATTATACCCTACTGTAGTAAATCACTAAAATTATTATTAAACATTGCATACTAAATTCCTCTGCATATTTAATAGTCCTATCCTCAAATAGAATCATTAAAGAAGCAAACATATGCAAACAATGCAAACATAACAGCAATCTGCCTAAACAGGACAGTCTGTAAAGAATGCAGCAACATCCATACTTCCCTAGCTCAAAAAATTATGAAATAAAATTCCCACTGTAGTAAATTTATCAGATCTCAATATGCCAAAGGTTTCAACATTTTATAATATTCTTACTTTTCTAGGTAATTATTGCAACAGCGGTAAACTTTCTGTTTTCAAACAGCAACATGTGGACTTCTAAAATAGGCATAGTAAAGGCTATCAATGCCAATTTTATTGAAATAAATGATGAAAAACATTGTTCTAAATAACAGAAAGCAAAAAAATAAAATGAAATGATGCTCCAAGCAAAACACATATCATGTGGCGAATAAAAATATAGCTCCAAGTAAAGTTACCGATGAACGAAGACAAAAGAGGGGATGCCTTCCGGGGCATCCCCAAGATTAGGCTTTTGGTTGTACTTGGATATTACCTTGGGGTGCCTTGGGCATCCCCAAGCTTAGGCTCTTGCCACTCCTTATTCCATAGTCCATCAAATCTTTACCCAAAACTTGAAAACTTCACAACACAAAACTTAAAGTAGAAAACTCGTGAGCTCCGTTAGCGAAAGAAAACAAAGCACCACTTCAAGGTACTGTAATTGACTCATTATTTATTTATATTGGTTTTAAACCTAATGTATTCCAACTTATCTATGGTTTATAAACTATTTTACTAGCCATAGATTCATCAAAATAAGCAAACAACACACGAAAAACAGAATCTGTAAAAAACAGAATAGTCTGTAGTAATCTGTAACTAACGCAGACTTCTGGAACTCATAAAATTCTCAAATAAATTGCTGGACCTGAGGAATTTATCTATTAACTATATGCAAAAAGAATTAACTAAATAGCACTCTCCAATAAAAACTAGCAGCAATTCTCGTGAACGCTAAAGTTTCTGTTTTTTTACAGCAAGATTAAAAAGACTTTCCCCAAGTCTTCCCAAAGGTTCTACTTGGCACAAACACTAATTAAAAGCATAAAACCACATCTAAAAGAGGCTATATAAATTATTTATTACTAAACAGGAACAAAAAGCAAGGAATAAAAATAAAATTGGGTTGCCTCCCAACAAGCGCTATCGTTTAACGCCCCTAGCTAGGCATGATGATTTCAATGATGCTCACATAAAGGATAAGAATTGTAACATAAAGAGAGCATCATGAAGAGTATGACTAGCACATTTAATCCTAACCCACTTCCTATGCATAGGGATTTTGTGATCAAACAACTTGTGGGAACAAGAATTAACTTGCATAGGAAGGTAAAACAAGCATAACTTCAAAATTTTAAGCACATAGAGAGGAACTTGATATTATTGCAATTCATACAAGCATATTTTCCTCCCTCATAATAATTTTCAGTAGCATCATGAATTAATTCAACAATATAACCAGCACCTAAAGCATTCTTTTCATGATCTACAAGCATAGAAATTTTATTACTCTCCACATAAGCAAAATTCTTCTCATCCAGAATAGTGGGAGTATCATAAGAGACTCGAATACTATAAATTGTTTCCACATTAAAAGAGTAATGTTCAGAGAAGGGGTAATCATAATAATGACAAGTTTTATAAATATAATCACTACTTTTTATAGCATAAGTATCATCACAATAATCATCATAGGTAGGAGGCATGCTATCATCATTATAAACTTGCATATCAAAACTTGGGAGACTAAAAATATCATCTTCATTAATCATAGCTTCCCCAAGCTTGGGACAAACATTAATTGCAGCAAATATATTCTCAAAAACATCATCTTCATCAAACATAGCATCCCAAGCTTGGGCCTTTCATATCATAAGCATAATCACTCTCATCATTAATAGTATGGATAGCACCAATAGTATAGCAATTATCATATTCTTCCAAGCAAGTGCCAAAAAGATTTTCAAGATCATAAGAAGCATCATTATCTTCCATAATTAAATTTTCATGAGGCACAATAGTAATAGGAGCAGCACTATTTGGGAGAGGTATCTTTTTACCTCTCTTCCTTTTTCTTTTCTTCTTTTTCACCACATCATGTGTCGGTTCAATCCTCTTTTTGGATCTCCTTATTAATGAGATTGGTTGAATAGGAGGCTCCTCCTCATTACCTGATTCATCATAAGAAATAATAGGAGGATATTGGGAAGTTTATTCCCTTTCATTAGTATTCTCTTCATCTTGTATTTATTTTCTTTTCTTTATGTAGTTGGCAATATAAGGATTTTCAATACAATTCACCGCACAATACATATAAGTTTCCTCTAGATCAAATCCAAGAAGTTTATAACGGGTAAATTCTGGAAGATAATTAGTTATACGTTTCATTTCTTCGTAACTCATAAGAAAACTAAGTTCATTATTATGTGCAAGGGAAATCAAGTCATCACAATTTTTGGACACGATACGATCATGAAACAATTTGCATTGGGTATTGAAATGATCATGTTCATTACAAAGCTCACAAGTATGGCCAATATAATTTAAATTTTCAGCACATTCATCTAACCTTTCTTGCAACAATTTAGTTTTGAAGTACTTATGCCTCTTGCAATATCTATCTTCCCTATTTGGGGCGTACTGACAAACCCAATGCACTCCACAAAAATTGACATATTTATAGGAGACATTTTCATCATAACGAGTGCAATCATCATTAGTATCATGGATATTCAAAGAATTCATACTAAAAACATTGCAATCATGCTAATCATTCACATATTTAGTGCCAAACATTTTATACATTTCTTCTTCTAGCACTTGAGCACAATTTTCCTTACCATCATACTCACGAAAGATATTAAAAAGGTGAAGCGTATGAGACAAACTCAATTCCATTTTTTTGTAATTTTATTTTATAAACTAAACTAGTGATAAAACAAGAAACTAAAAGAATCGATTGCAAGATCTAAAGATATACCTTCAAGCACTCACCTCCCCGGCAACGGCGCCAGAAAAGATCTTGATATCTACTACACAACCTTCTTCTTGTAGACGTTGTTGGGCCTCCAAGTGTAGAGGTTTGTAGGACAGTAGCAAATTTCCTTCAAGTGGATGACCTAAGGTTTATCAATCCGTAGGAGGCGTAGGATGAAGATGGTCTCTCTCAAGCAACCTTGCAACCAAATAACAAAGAGTCTCTTGTGTCCCCAACACACCCAATACACTGGTAAATTTTATAGGTGCACTAGTTCGGCGAAGAGATGGTGATACAAGTGGTACATGGATAGTAGATAAAGGTTTTTGTAATCTGAAAATATAAAAACAGCAAGGTAACTAATGATAAAAGTGAGTGTAAATGGTATTGCAATGATAGGAAACAAGGCCTAGGGTTCATACTTTCACTAGTGTAAGTTCCCTCAACAATAATAACATAATTGGATCATATAACTATCCCTCAACATGCAACAAAGAGTCACTCCAAAGTCACTAATAGCGGAGAACAAACGAAGAGATTATGGTAGGGTACGAAACCACCTCAAAGTTATACTTTCCAATCAATCCGTTGGGCTATTCCTATAAGTTTCACAAACAGCCCTAGAGTTCGTACTAGAATAACACCTTAAGACACAAATCAACCAAAACCCTAATGTCACCTAGATACTCCAATGTCACCTCAAGTATCCGTGGGTATGATTATACGATATGCATCACATAATCTTAGATTCATCTATTCAACCAACACATAGAACCTCAAAGAGTGCCCCAAAGTTTATACCGGAGAATCACGACGAAAACGTGTGCCAACCCCTATGCATAGGTTCATGGGCGGAACATGCAAGTTGATCACCAAAACATACATCAAGTGAATCATGTGATATCCCATTGTCACCATAGATACGCACGGCAAGACATACATCAAGTGTTCTCAAATCTTTAAAGACTCAATCCGATAAGATAACTTCAAAGGGGAAACTCAATCCATTACAAGAGAGTAGAGGAGGGAGAAAATATCATAATGTTCAACTATAATAGCAAAGCTCGGGATACATCAAGATCGTACCACCTCAAAAACACGAGAGAGAGAGAGAGATCAAACACATTGTAGGATCGAAAGTATGTCTAGAGGGGGGGGTGATTAGACTACTTGACCAAATAAAAACTTAACCTTTTCCCAATTTTAGTTCTTGGCAGATTTTAGCTAATTTAGGACAAGTCAAGCAATCATCACATAATTCAAGCAATCATGCAAAGAATATATAGGCAGCGGAAAGTAAAGCATGCAACTTGCAAGAATGTAAAGGGAAGGGTTTGGAGAATTCAAACGCAATTGGAGACACAGATGTTTTTCCCATGGTTCGGATAGGTGGTGCTATCCTACATCCACGTTGATGGAGACTTCAACCCACAAAGGGTAACGGTTGCGCGACTCCACACAGGGCTCCACCCAAGGGTAACGGTTGCGTGAGTCCACACAGGGATCCACCCACGAAGGGTCCACGAAGAAGCAACCACCCACAAAGGGTCCACGAAGAAGCAACCTTGTCTATCCCACCATGGCCATCGCCCACACAGGACTTGCCTCACTAGCGGTAGATCTTCACGAAGTAGGCGATCTCCTTGCCCTTACAAACTCCTTGGTTCAACTCCACAATCTTGTCGGAGGCTCCCAAGTGACACCTAGCCAATCTAGGAGACACCACTCTCCAAGAAGTAACAAATGGTGTGTAGGTAATGAACTCCTTGCTCTTGTGCTTCAAATGATAGTCTCCCCAACACTCAACTCTCTCTCATAGGATTTGGATTTGGTGGAAAGAAGATTTGAGTGGAAAGCAACTTGGGAAGGCTAGAGATCAAGATTCATATGGTAGGAATGGAATGTCTTGGTCTCAACACATGAGTAGGTGGTTCTCTCTCAGAATATATGAGTTGGAATGGTGTATGTGTTCTGATGGCTCTCACCTCGAAAGAAGAGGAGGTGGAGGGGTATATATAGCCTCCACACAAAATCCAACCGTTACACAGTTTTCCAATCTCGGTGGGACCGAATCAACAAACTCGGTCGGACCGAAAATGTAAACCTAGTGACCGTTAGAGATTTTCGGTGGGACTGACATGCAACTCGGTAGGACCGATATGGTTAGGGTTTGGGCATAACGTAATCTCGGTGAGACCGATTACACAAACTTGGTGAGACCGAATTTGGTAATTAGCTAACCAGAGAGTTGGTCAGGCAAACTCGGTGGGACCGATTTGCTCTTTCGGTGAGACCAAAGAGTTACAAAGGGGAAACACTGAATTTACGTTGCAATCTCGGTGGGACCGATTCGCTCTTTCGGTGAGACCGAAAAGTTACGAAAGGGAAACAGAGAGTTTGCAACCCCATCTCGGTGAGACCGAGATCCCTATCGGTAGGACCAAATTGCTAGGGTTTGGCAGTGGCTTGTGACAAATGAAAACTCGGTGGCGCCGGATAGGAAGAATCGGTAGGACCGAGTTTGGCTTAGGGTTTAGGTCATATGTGGATATGGGAAAGTAGTTGAGGGTTTTTGGAGCATATCACTAAGCACATGAAGCAAGAGGCTCATTAAGCAACACCTCATCCCTCCTTGATAGTATTGGCTTTTCCTAAAGACTCAATGTGATCTTGGATCACTAAAATATAAAATGAAGAGTCTTGAGCTTTTGAGCTTGAGCCAATCCTTTTTCCTTAGAATTTTGAGGGTTCCACTTTCACATCCATGCCATGCCAATCATTGAGCTTTCCTGAAATAATTATCTTCGAATAGCATTAGCTCAATGAGCTATATGTTGTTATGAATTACCAAAACCACCTAGGGATAGTTGCACTTTCACACATAGCTACTGGTACATACCCTCAGCCCCGAGGGAGAACTACTCCCTCCTCGTCATGGAGAGCACCGGGATGATGAAGATGGCCACCGGAGAGGGATTGCCCCTCCGGCAGGGTGCCAGAACAGGTCTAGATTGGCTTTCGGTGGCTACGGAGGCTTCTGGCGGCGGAACTCCCGATCTATTGTGCTCTCGGATGTTTTTAGGGTATATGGAGATATATGGCGGAAGAAGTACGTAAGGGGGGCCACGAGGGGCCCACGAGGGTGGAGGGCGCGCCCTAGGGGGTGGGCGCCCCCTACCTCGTGGCCTCCTTGAAGCTTCCCTTACGTGCACTTCAAGTCTTTTGGGCTTCTTTCCTTCCAAAAATGAGTTCCGTGAAGTTTCAGGTCAATTGGACTCCGTTTGATATTCCTTTTCTTCGAAACCCTAAAACAAGGTAAAAACAGAAACTGGCACTAGGCTCTGGGTTAATAGGTTAGTCCCAAAAATGATATAAAAGTGAATAATAAAGCCCAATATTGTCCAAAATAGTAGATAATATAGCATGGAGCAATCAAAAATTATAGATACGTTAGATACGTTGCTCAATCCTCAGCGTGGATGCAATCAAGTAACCAAGCTGCTCTTGTTTAGTCTTCAAGAAATACTCAGATGCCTCCTCTTGAGTTGGCATCTTGGCAGCTTTCTCCTTTCTTGCCTTCTCCTTCTTTGCTTGTGCTTGAACTGATGATGGTTCATTCTTAGTCATGTCCACTTGGTTATCCTCAAAATCTGGACGGATGGGCAGGTGTTCCTTGTCCAATAAGTATATGCCTGTGCCCATCTTAGAGTTGATGAGCTCCTGGATCTGAGGGGCATATCCGCAACTCCTCTTCTGGTCTGCTGCAGTCCTTTTGATAGTTTCCACTATGAGGCTCATCACCTTGAACTTCTGAGGCACATCAAATACATGTAGCAAGTTGATCGCATGGCCTCTGATCATCTTGTGATCACCTGACTTGGGCAACAAGGTGTGCCTCAAGATCCAATTGATGGTTGGCAGTCCTGACAGAAGATAGTGCACTGAGCCAAATTTGAAAGTGTCAAGTGCCTCATTTGGAATTTCCTTATACATATTGGACATGGAATTGTGGTCTATTTTCTTCTTGGCATATATGTTCAAGTCATCATCATGCTCCTCTGGGGCATTAATGAGCTGTGCCCACTCAGCCACTGTAGATTGGTACCTTGTACCCTCAGACATCCATGTGATCTTTCCATCTGGGTAAAAGTGTGACGTGGAGTAGAATTGCATGATCAGTTCCTTGTTCCACTTTGTGAGCTTCTGCCCAACAAAGTCAGCAACTCCACAAGCACTAAAGCTGTCATATACTCCCAGGCAGTGTTCCTCCTTCTCCCTCATGTAGGTCCAGTCGACCCATCTCATGTCACAGACAATGGGCTTCTTATCTAGCAGCACTGTCTCATAGAAGTCCTGTTGTTCCTTGGTGTGAAATCTGTAATCCACGGCAGTCCTTCTCCTTGAAGCATATGGATCTGCTTCTCTCCACTTCCTCAGCCCTGAATCTCTCCCGAGCTTCATGTCCTCAGCCATAGGATGAGCATCGTTGTGGTATGGGATCTTGGGCTTGAGCTTTCTCAGAACATTCTCTTCCTCTTCTTCAGCAACAGTCTCAGGCACTGGGGCCTTGTTCTTCTCAGCTGCAGGAATGCTCCTTGTATTCCTCTTGGGTGCAGACTTGGGCTTGGAGGCAGCTTTGGGCTTAGATGCAGTAGCCCCTATCTTATGGCATCACCCATCAGCTTGGGTGCCTTGGGTGCTGGTGCAGCTACCTCTTCTTCCTCTTCCTCTTCCATGATGGAAGCCTTTCCTAGCACTCTGGCTACGGTCTTCTTGACCCTTTCCTTCCTCTTCTTGCCTTCTGCAGCAACTGGCTCTTGGGGAGTGGGCTTCTCAGTTGAGGCTCTTGCCTTTGACATGGGCTGCCTGCCTGCTGGCCTTTTGATCTTTAGGCCTGACTGTGTGCCTTAAGCTGGCTCAACTCTCTTGGAAGTGGCCTCTTCCTCTGCCACATAGTCTTCATCTTCGGAGTCTGAAGTTCTCTTCTTCCTCTGTCTCGTGGCAGCCTTTGGCAAGTTGCTAGGGGTGCTCCTGCTGCCCTCATCTGAAGAGCTGGAGGGACTAGTGCCCTCACTCATGTGCACCTGCTGCTCTGACATGTTCTGGCTATCACTTTGATCAGACATGCTGCAAGCTCTGACTGCTGACCCTGTGAACAGTTTATAGATGAGGTAGAAAAGATGAGCATCACAAAATGCAGAGATTTTTGCAAAAGAATGATCCAAAAACTTAGTTTTAGTTTCCCACTGAAATCATCTCGGATCTACCAATTTTCAAACTCGGTGATACCGAAGCAGTTTTGGAACCTAAACTAGTGAACTCGGTAGGACCGAGTCACAGTTCGGTGGCACCGAGACTGCTAGGGTTTCACAGAGTTCCAAAATTGGTTACACCGATAAGTAATTTTCGGTCAGACCGAGTCTCACTTATGCAATGGCATAAGCCAAATCGGTGGGACCGAGTTTTTCAACTCGGTGGGTCCGAGATGGTTTCGGTGGAAGCCTAACCCTAATTTTTTTGAATCAAAGCTAATCTATGGGCGCATTGGCTGGATAGGAGTGTTTCAATCGTGGCAAGAATCATGAAGAACACAATGTGCTAGGAATCGGACGGGGAATAGCACTGTGATCAAGTACATACCCTAGTTCGGCGGAGACTCGCTACGGCGGCAACGACGGGGCAGAATTCCCGTTGACAACGACGGAGACCAGCGACTGGAGGCGGCTGGCGGAGAGAAGACGATCCGGAGACCATGTTGGCAGAGCAGGCTATCGCGCGGGCGAAGGGGTTCGGAGAAATTTCCAAATTTTTCCCGTGACTATATATAGCCCGACCCTGTCGGTGTGACCGAGTGGAACAACTCGGTGGCACCAAGATTCATAACTGCAGGCAGTTACTGAAACTCGGTGTGACCGAAATGTTCAAATCGGTTGCACCGAGATCGAAAACCTAGATCAACTTAATGATCTCGGTAGGACCAAAATTGGGGTATCGGTCAGACCGAGAATCATAAAGAGGTTTTGGAAGTTTAAGTCTATGATGAATCGGGGACTCCGAGCGCTCCTCACACAGAGTGGTTCGAATCTGACTTGATCAAATTTTGTGATGCAGCATGAATAGAGTTTGAGACGAGAAAAGCATAGATAGCTAGAGGAGGTTCTTAGGAATTCTTGTCCATCCACTTGGCAAAAGAAAATAAAACCACACAATCAAAACAACAAGTGGATGTCCTCGAATGAGTAAAAGATGCAACCAGCATGCTCACACAATAAGATGGCAAATGAAATATGTGACAAGGCATGCACAAGCATCTATCAAGCAATTTGCGATGACTAGGTCATCTATATATGAGTATATTGACTTAGGAGTCAAGTGAGAACACTTGATCATAGGTCATACTCATCGTTTAAGCTCAAGTGGGGTTACCACTTTTACATAAAGCATTGTTGTGTTCACATCTTTAGAGTTGCTTTAGCTCAAGTCTTAGAGTAAAGCTCCCCCTAGATGTGATATCCCCCCTATGAGGGATGAACTAACCTTGGGTTTTGTCGATGATGACTTCATGTAGATGTTGAAGATGTGGATGCTCAATGTTGATGTAGATCACTTGGAGCTATCCATTTGAGTGAATTGCACTTTCAATACCTACATGGGTTAGTCCCACAAGGAACAAACAAGGATATCCATAGACATAGAGTGATGCACACACAAGATGATGTCCATGAAACTTTTAGGTTACCTTGTCCCTTGTCTTACCAACAAGAGGGTTTGTGACTCCTTGAACTAGTGCAAGATGTGGAAGTTGATTGCACTTGTTCTTGCCAAAATGATAAGAGTGAAGTATGTTGGCGGAGTCAACCTCAAGAACTCTCTAGTTCTTCTTCTTTTGGATCCACATCATCTTGATGGAAATCCTTGGAGTTGTAGTCGTACTTGATGAAGTGGAACTTGAAGTAGTCTTGGGAATCCACTTGACTAAGGTCTTTGGAGCTTCTTCAAATGCGTCAATTTCCTCTTGAAGCTTGTCCTTGCCTTTTTGCTTGTAGTCTTATGGTGGAAGATCATCTTGAGCTTGTGTCCCCTTGAAAGAAGTATCATACTTCTCTTGTTGAGGAACAAACTTTGTCTTGGGGTATTGATCTTCTTCCCACTCAACTCCATTGGCATTGAACTTTCGTTCAAAACCAACACCTTGATTCTTCCGGTGCATTCCTTGCTTGTGCACAATTTCCTCGAATTGCTTACTCTCGGCAAGGCTTTTGTACACTCCTTTCTCTATAATTCCCTTCAATAAACTATTTTCTTGCTCAAGTGTAACTTGGCTAAGAGAATAATTAGTGGAATCAAGAGAACTACTAGAAGCAACAATATTGGATTTAGCATGATCATTGTTACTGCTAGAGGAAGAATCTTTCTTGTTCTTGTTACTAGACTTGACTTGAGGCATGTAAGTGGATAAGAGTAAACGCTTGGAAATGTAAGAAGAGCTTTTCTTGCGGAGATCATCATTGATTGCTTTTAAGAACTCATGCTCTTGCTCAAGATTGAGCTTTTCAAAGCGTAATTTCTCATGAGCTCTTAAAAGTTCTCGATGATCTTCGAAGATAGTTTCATGAGCTAACTTGAGAGTGTTTAGTTCTTTAGTTAGAGCCTCAATCTTCTCCTTATCAGTGTCACTCATTTTATCTTGATTAGCATGTTTAATTGACGTTTCATCATAGTATTCATCACTAGAGTTGTCAACAAGCAAATCATCACCTAACAAGTCATCTTCATCACTATTGAAATCAACATACTCGGGGTGTGTTACCTTAGGACCTTTGGCCATGAAGCATCTTCCAATTCCTTCATTTGGTGAGTCAAATATGTCGTAGGAGTTGGTTGACACAAGTGCTAGACCGGCAACACCTTCATCTTGAGTATCTTCGGAGTCGGAGTGATAACTTCTCTCGGAGTGGCTGTCGGAGTCGGAGCCGGATACCCATTCACCAACATGAGCTTGATGTCTTCGTCTTGTGTAGCTCCTTGATGATTTTTCCTTCCTTTCCGAATCCTTGCTTCTCCGTGAGTATCTTCGTTCATAACGATCATCTCTACTCCTTCTCTCTCTTGGTGATGATTCTTTGCTTCTTCTTCTTGGAGAATCTTCTCTTCTCTTGTAGGGAGCCGTACACTCATTGGAATAGTGTCCGGGTCTTCCACAATTGTAGCAGTTTCGCTCTCGACTAGAAGATCTTTTGTCATTGTAGTACCTTGACTTGAAGCTTCTATCTTTGCTTCTACTCTTGTAGAACTTGTTGAAGTTCTTCGCCATTAAGCTCAATTCTTCATTGAAGTCTTGTTTCTCACTTGATGATGTAGGGGCTTCACATCAGGCTTTATAGGCACCACTTGATTTGTTGTGAAGTTCTTCTTTATCCTTAAGTGACATCTCATGAGCAACAATTCTTCCAATCACCTCCGTTGGCTTGAGATCTTTGTAATTGGGCATCATTTGGATCAATGTGCACACGGTATCATATTTTCCATCCAAGGCTCTTAGAATCTTCTTGATGTTGAATCTGTCGGTCATCTCTTCACTTCTAAGCCGGCAATCTCATTTGTGATGAGAGCAAGCCTAGAGTACATTTCAGCGACACCTTCACCATCCTTCATCTTGAACTTGTCAAGTTGGCTTTGAAGCACATCCAACTTGGATTCCTTGACGGAGTCGGTACCTTCGTGCATATCAATCAAAGGGTCCCAAATTTCCTTTGCATTCTCAAGACGGCTGATTTTGTTGAATTCTTCGGGGCACAATCCGTTGAAGAGAATATCACAAGCTTGAGCATTGTATTGTAACATCTTCAACTCATCCGCGGTAGCTTCATGGTTTGGTTCTCTCCCATCAAAGAAGTCACCTTGCAAGCCAACACACACAATAGCCCAAATGGCGGGGTTATGTCCAAGAATATGCATTTTCATTTTATGCTTCCAACTAGCAAAATTAGTACCATCAAAGTAAGGACCTCTACGGTAATAATTTCCCTCGCTAGACGCCATACTCTCCTAGGTTGTGAAACCAAGGCTATGACCACCAAAGTTATGGAGATCAAAGCAAATGGAGACCAAAGCTCTGATACCACTTGTAGGATCGAAAGTATGTCTAGAGGGGCAGTGATTAGACTACTTGACCAAATAAAACCTTAACCTTTTCCCAATTTTAGTTCTTGGCAGATTTTAGCTAATTTAGGACAAGTCAAGCAATCATCACACAATTCAAGCAAGCATGCAAAGAGTATATAGGCAGCGGAAAGTAAAGCATGCAACTTGCAAGAATGTAAAGGGAAGGGTTTGGAGAAGTCAAATGCAATTGGAGACACGTATGTTTTTCCCGTGGTTCGGATAGGTGGTGCTATCCTACATCCACGTTGATGGAGACTTCAACCCACGAAGGGTAACGGTTGCGCGAGTCCACACAGGGCTCCACCCAAGGGTAACGGTTGCGCGAGTCCACACAGGGCTCCACCCACAAAGGGTCCACGAAGAAGCAACCACCCACAAAGGGTCCACGAAGAAGCAACCTTGTCTATCCCACCATGGCCATCGCCCACACAGGACTTGCCTCACTAGCGGTAGATCTTCACGAAGTAGGCGATCTCCTTGCCCTTACAAACTCCTTGGTTCAACTCCACAATCTTGTCGGAGGCTCCCAAGTGACACCTAGCCAATCTAGGAGACACCACTCTCCAAGAAGTAACAAATGGTGTGTAGGTAATGAACTCCTTGCTCTTGTGCTTCAAATGATAGTCTCCCCAACACTCAACTCTCTCTCATAGGATTTGGATTTGGTGGAAAGAAGATATGAGTGGAAAGCAACTTGGGAAGGCTAGAGATCAAGATTCATATGGTAGGAATGGAATGTCTTGGTCTCAACACATGAGTAGGTGGTTCTCTCTCAGAACATATGAGTTGGAATGGTGTATGTGTTCTGATGGCTCTCACCTCGAAAGAAGAGGAGGTGGAGGGGTATATATAGCCTACACACAAAATCCAACCGTTACACAGTTTTCCAATCTCGGTGGGACCGAATCAACAAACTCGGTCGGACCGAAAATGTAAACCTAGTGACCGTTAGAGATTTTCAGTGGGACTGACATGCAACTCGGTAGGACCGATATGGTTAGGGTTTGGGCATAATGTAATCTCGGTGAGACCGATTACACAAACTCGGTGAGACCAAATTTGGTAATTAGCTAACTAGAGAGTTGGTCAGGCAAACTCGGTGGGACCGATTTGCTCTTTCGGTGAGACCGAAAAGTTACAAAGGGGAAACACTGAATTTACGTTGCAATCTCGGTGGGACCGATTCGCTCTTCCAGTGAGACCAAAAAGTTACGAAAGGGAAACAGAGAGTTTGCAACCCCATCTCGGTGAGACCGAGATCCCTATCGGTAGGACCGAATTGCTAGGGTTTGGCAGTGGCTTGTGACAAATGAAAACTCGCTGGCGCCGGATAGGAAGAATCGGTAGGACCGAGTTTGGCTTAGGGTTTAGGTCATATGTGGATATGGGAAAGTAGTTGAGGGTTTTTGGAGCATATCACTAAGCACATGAAGCAAGAGGCTCATTAAGCAACACCTCATCCCTCCTTGATAGTATTGGCTTTTCCTAAAGACTCAATGTGATCTTGGATCAGTAAAATATAAAATGAAGAGTCTTGAGCTTTTGAGCTTGAGCCAATCCTTTTTCCTTAGCATTTTGAGGGTTCCACTTTCACATCCATGCCATGCCAATCATTGAGCTTTCCTGAAATAATTATCTTGGAATAGCATTAGCTCAATGAGCTATATGTTGTTATGAATTACCAAAACCACCTAGGGATAGTTGCACTTTCACACATAGCTACTGGTACATACCCTCAGCCCCGTGGGAGAACTACTCCCTCATCGTCATGGAGAGCACCGGGATGATGAAGATGGCCACCGGAGAGGGATTGCCCCTCCGGCAGGGTGCCAGAACTGGTCTAGATTGGCTTTCGGTGGCTACGGAGGCTTCTGGCGGCGGAACTCTCGATCTATTGTGCTCTCGGATGTTTTTAGGGTATATGGAGATATATGGCGGAAGAAGTACGTAAGGGGGGTCACGAGGGGCCCATGAGGGTGGAGGGCGCGCCCTAGGGGGTGGGCGCGCCCCCTATCTCGTGGCCTCCTTGAAGCTTCCCTTACGTGCACTTCAAGTCTTTTGGGCTTCTTTCCTTCCAAAAATGAGTTCCTTGAAGTTTCAGGTCAATTGGACTCCGTTTGATATTCCTTTTCTTCGAAACCCTAAAACAAGGTAAAAACAGAAACTGGCACTGGGCTCTGGGTTAATAGGTTAGTCCCAAAAATGATATAAAAGTGAATAATAAAGCCCAATATTGTCCAAAATAGTAGATAATATAGCATGGAGCAATCAAAAATTATAGATACGTTGGAGACATATCAGTGATTAGACTACTTGACCAAATAAAAATCTAGCCTTTTCCCAATTTTAAGTCTTGGTAGATTTTAGCAACTTAGCACTAGTCAAGTAATCAACCTACACATGCAAGTCTAAGAGTATAGAAGCGGAATGTAAAACATTGCACATGAAGGTAAAGGAAGGAGTTTGGAGGAAGCAAACGCAATGTAGACATGGAGATTTTTGGCGTGGTTCCGATAGGTGGTGCTATCGTACATCCACATTGATGGAGACTTCAACCCACAAAGGGTAACGGTTGCGCGAGTCCACGGAGGGCTCCAACTACGAAGGGTCCACGAGGAAGCAACCTTGTCTATCCCACCATGGCCATCGCCCATGAAGGACTTGCCTCACTAGGGTAGATCTTCACGAAGTAGGCGATCTCCTTGCCCGTACATACTCCTTGGTTCAACTCCACAATCTTGACGGAGGCTCCCAAGTGACACCTAACCAATCTAGGAGACACCACTCTCCAAAAGGTAATAGATGGTGTGTTGATGATGAACTCCTTGCTCTTGTGCTTCAAATGATAGTCTCCCCAACACTCAACTCTCTCACACAGATTTGGATTTGGTGAAAAGATGATTTGAGTGGAAAGCAACTTGGGGATGGCTAGAGATCAAGATTTATGTGGTTGGAGTGGAATATCTTGACCTCAACACAAGTGTAGGTGGTTCTCTCTCAGAAAATGTATGTTGAAAGTGTAGGCATGTTCTGATGGCTCTCTGCATGAATGAAGAGTGTGTGGAGGGGTATATATAGCCTCCACACAAAATCTAACTATTACAGACAATTTACCAAACTCGGTGAGACCGAATCGTGAAACTCGGTCGGACCGATTCAATTCAAAATATGAACGTTAGGATTTTCGGTGGGACCGACACGTCAACTTGGTGGGACCGATTTCATTAGGGTTAGGGCATAACGTAATCTCGGTGAGGCCGATTACACAAACTCGGTGGGACCGATTTCGGTAATAAGCTAACCAGAGAGTTGGTCACACAAACTCGGTGGGACCGATTCGCTCATTTCGGTTGGACCAAAACGTTATGAAGGGAAAACAGAGAGTTTGCATTGCGAACTCGGTGGGACCGATCGCTCATCTCGGTTAGACCGAAACATTACGAAGGGAAACAGAGAGTTTGCAATCCCATCTCGGTGAGACCGAGATCCCTATCGGTGAGACCGAAGTGACTAGGGTTTTGTGGCAATGGCTATGTCAGTTGAACTCGGTGGCGCCGGATGGAAAGTTCTGGTGGGGCCGAGTTTGACTTTTGGTTTGGGACAAATGTGGATATGAGAAAGTGGTTGAGGGTTTTGGAGCATATCACTAAGCATTTTAAGCAAGTAACCCATTAAGCAACACCTCATCCCCTTTTAATAGTATTGGCTTTTCCTATGGACTCAATGTGATCTTGGATCACTAAAAGGTAAAATGTAGAGTCTTGAGCTTTAGAGCTTGAGCCAATCTTTTGTCCTTAGAATTTTTAGGGAGTCCACATTTTTAATCCATGCCATGCCAATCATTGAGTTTTCCTGAAATATTTATCTTGAAATAGTATTAGCTCAATGAGTTATATGTTGTTAGGAATTACCAAAACCACCCAGCGATAGTTGCACTTTCACGGCCTCAATTGGATCAAGAGTACGAGGGACGTCACCGAGCTGAACATGTGCAGATCGTGGAGGTGCCGTGCGTTTGGTACTTGATCGGTTGGATCGCGAAGACGTTCGACTACATCAACCGCGTTTCTTAACACTTCCGCTTTCGGTCTACGAGGGTACGTAGGCATACTCTGCCCTCTCGTTGCTATGCATCTCCTAGATAGATCTTGTGTGATCATAGGAATTTTTTTGAAATACCGCGTTCCCTGTAACAGCCTGGATTTTGGCCCTTTTCTTTTTCTTTTGATTTAATTGGTTTTTTCTCTGTTTTTCTTTTTGGAGTGGTTCTGTGGCCTTGTCACCTGGGAAATCATCTTCATTCCCCCTCCCAAGTGGCTCATCATTCTGAAAACTTTGCCAAGATCATGTCACTCCACTGCTTGACCAAACCCTAATTTCTTTTTCTAGGGAATACTCCTTTTCCTATTAAAGGAATAACTCTATCTGCCCTAGGTTGTGAAGCAACCCATATTTCTGTCCATCCAAAAATCCCCAAATAATTCTTATAAATTGTTTGAGTCATATCTTCCTCAAATATGGCAAAATGTTTCATTGGCCATATTTCTCATCATGCTCAATAAATTCATTTCCTATTCTGTCCTAAATGGCACATTGTGAAGCAAGTGCTATTTATCTTTGACCATTTGCCCCCAAACATTTTGGGCATGATATATCATCCAAATAATTGACCTGTGCCAAAATTCAACTTTATTTTCCTAGCCAAGCTTCCTCATTGATTTTTCAAAGTTCATGTCTAAGGGAAGCCTTTGTGAAGGAAGTGCTAGCTAGGGTTATTCAAATGAGTTGAAATTTTGCATGCCTCTTCTTGTGCTCATATTATCTCAGTCCTACAAATTTCAGCCCCACCCAATCATCTATGTGAGCACAGGACCAAATCTTTACTTCTGGTAAAATTTTCGGGTTGTGAAGCAAGTGAGATTTATATTGCTTCAAAAAATAGTGATAAATTACCAGGATGTTCTCCTACCCAAATAACATCTCTCCATGAAATGTGGCACCAGTTCACTTAGCCAATATTTCTATAGAAATTTTGCAAGTTTCTGTTCAGTGAAGATGTTTGTGAAGCAAGTACCATTTTGGTACAACCAAGTGGTATGAAATTTTTACATCACCTTTATATGGACAAATCACCAAGCCCTGCCAAATTTCATCTCAAGTGGTTACTCTATGTGAGTGAACCATCTTGATCTTGGTTTTGGACCCATAATGTGAGTTACAAAGCAACTATATTAGTTTTTGCTCCATTATGCTCCAAAACCTCCAGGATCATAGTCCTTCCTTAGTTAATCACCCCAAACAAACTCTTTAGCTCTAGTAAAGTTCCTGTTGTTCATCAGTGCACGGCCAAGTTTACTGTAGTAAACTTTAGGTGGTGATTACCATTTAACAGTAGCAGTTTTAACCAAACTACCACCTCAGTTGCAACCTCCCCTAGATGAACTATCAGCTAGACAACGTTTTGGGTGCTGTAGAGCATTGAATGCCCCGGTTCACATGGTGACTATGACGATGGCATCACAGTGTGCGCGCTCTGTGCGCAGTGGCTGCGTCCAGCGCGCCATTTCTGCTTCGTCCTCTTCCCTCTTGTCGTCTTAGCACGCGTGAGCATGTCCCTTGGCTTCACCTCATCGTCTCCGTTCCCCTGGACCCCTCCCCCCCTCTGCCCGCTTCCTCACTGACGCGAACCACCGCGTGCCCACGGATGTATAGTGGCGTTTTGGCTCGGTTCATCGCCGTCGTCTTCCTCCTTGTGCTCCGTTGGCCTCCTCTACCCCGTGAGAACCTCAACTGCTCCTCCCTCGTCGTCTACCAGCGAGCTCATGCACGTGCACACGCGTTCGCGGGAATGGCCACGCTCCACGACGATGATAGCTCGGCCTCCTCGCCCCTCGGCTATATATAGCCATCCCCGCGGCCTCCCGAGCTCATCAGCCTCCTCTCTGCCCTCCACTAGCTCTCCCCAACCACATACCCGAGCTCCGGAGTCCCTCTCTGCTCTCCATGGCCGCCGTGCCCGTCGTCGGCCTCGGCCTAAATTGGCTCAAGCCGAGCCCTCCCCTTCCTTTCTTCCACCACCAGTAGAACCCCTCCACCCCGGCGAGTCCCTCCCCTCTCTCCTTTTGTCGCCGGAGCAACCAGATCGCGATGTCCCAACTCCGGCCGAAGCCACTTTCCGCCGCGACCATGGCCCTGCCCTCCCTAGCTCTCTCCGGCAGAAGGGGATGGTCCAGGTAGGAGCTCCTTGTCCGTGCGGTCGCTCTGGTGGTCCGAGCTCCACCGGAGGTGGCCGGAGTCGACCGGGCGAGCACCGGCGGCGGCGCCCCTCCCTCTGTTCTTCGCCCGCGTCGGGGGGAAGAAGAGGAGGAAGGAGTTGATCAAGCGCATGGACCCTGCGGCCCCACCAGTCAGTGACTCGGGGGGTTGACCCCGCTGACATGGCAAGTGGAGACGTATTCAGGTGTGTGCGTTTTCATCTACACAAAGCGTACCACGTGAAGTACGCTTCCTCTTTGGGTAAGCGTATTTCGTTTGTTCTTCAGGCGCAAATGCGCTTACCTACTGGAAAGCGTATTTTCCGAAATCTGCTTCTGCTTTATCCACTCAGGGGCTTGTTTGTGATGATATTTTTGCAGATTAGTCCCTGAACTTCCTCCCCTCACAACTTTTTACTCGTAACTCCAAATGAGGTGAATCCAAAGCCCACTTCTTCATTTCGTCAAGACCATCCCAATGGAATCATTTTCACCATGTTTTGACATTCTGAAAACGACCATTTTGCCCCTGCCCTTATTCAGCCCCCTCCGAGAGAGAACGTTTTCCGGTAATTCTTTCCGCGAGCTTCTCGCACTTCTTCTCGGTGATTTCTTCCACCCCAGGAAACCCACACCCTCCATTAGCATGATTGCAATGCAGTGACATGGTTTAAGTTATTTGAACTTGTTTAAAATATGGCATTAGCTATGTATGATTTGTTCATGGCATTTCTCGGAGTATTGTTTTGATCTTGATATTGCCATGATATTGCTTGGAGTTCTAGGACTTATATTTTGATGATTATTTTCATGATGGTATCTGGTATTATCTTGGAGCATTAATTTGGATATCATGTTGCCTTTGGATTATTAGTGGCTAGTGTTAGTTTCATCATGATGCTAGATGATATTATGTTCTGGAGTATGATGTTGGAGATGATGCTTGCTGTGGATCATAGTTGGATAGTTAGTTCTTGATATTTTAGTAGTAGTATTATCATTCTTGGATTCATCATGATAGTAGTGTTATGCTGTCCTCGGAGTATTTTGGAAATATGATATTAAGCTTTGGATTATTTGTTGGATATTACTATGACTTGGATTATAGGTAGATAGATGATATCGGAGTATCAGTCATTACTATTATATTTTGGGGATAAATTCCGTCATTAAGTTGGTCAGGTGCCACCGAATCAGGCTTTTTCCAGTGTAACCACATTTGCCTTTTATGGGAAGGCCCTAATGCGGTCCATTGTCATGCCTCTCGCCGGTGCCTCCAACGAGGGAAGGTTATGGGCATGCGGTACCCTGGCCCGGTAAGCAGACATAACCTTGTGTTCCCGTTGTTGTTGTTATGTGCATGTGTCCCCGTTTGGGACGGTTTATTGTTTTGGCCACGACAGTGGTTGTTGTGTCTTTGGTAGACACGGGCCACCCAGGACTAGCCCAGTGGGGAGTGAGTCGGAGTGGCCGGGAGAGTGCCATGGCAGTAGATCGGTTTTGTCATAACGCCGTTGGTCCACCCGAATGGGAGTGCGAGGCCATGGGTTCCGTGGTGTGGGTAAAGTGCGCTACCTCTGCAGAGTGTGTGTATTTAAATATATCGATAGCCGCGTCCTCGGTTATGGGCATGGGTTCGTACTAGGTCACACCGTTCGATCAACACTCACATGATGGAATGACTTATAGGTGATTTATATGTTGATATTTTGAGCAGTACAGATTGGTAGGATGTTGATGATAATGTTGGAGACCAAGTGTTGGTCATGGTAGTGATCGCCGGAAAGATCACGTTTGAGACCAAGTGTTGGTCGTGGTAGTGATCGCCGGAAAGATCATTGTTTGAGATCAAGTGTTGGTCGTGGTAGTGATCGCCGGAAAGATCACCGTTTGAGACCAAGTGTTGGTCATGGTTGTGATCGCTGGAATGATCACTGTTTGGTTTTGATCACGAGGTGATCGAGATGGTATATTGCTTGGCCGGTTAGCCAAGAGTGATATGGTTATGGAGATCTGAGATGGTGATTTATTAGTATTGTATCAGTTTCATACCATGCTTGGTAGTTGTTTCATCATAATAGTTGTTAATTTAATTAACCTGTTAAATGCTATGTTATTGTCTTGCCTTGATGTTTATGGTTGTTGTGAGCTTGCAAGTACATTCAATGTAATGACTTGGCGTGTCATGCCAGATTGTAGGTGATGCCATGATTGCTTGATTGCTTGTCGATGGTTGCCGTGCGTGCGAGCTAGATCGTGTTCCAGCCAGAGTCCCTATGGAGTGGAGTTCACCACCTTCATCGTTGTTCCGCTGCTAGAAGTATTCCGCTGCTTCGAGTTGTTCCCCTACTAGCATAGAGCAAGTGTAGTATCGCAGGCATAGTGTTGCCGTGCTGATGTGCTTCTTTGTAACATCAGACCCTTGTATTATTATTCTTGTAATAAGAGCTGATTTGTTCTATGTCAAGCAGTGCCGTATTCCAGAGACTTCTCCTCGATCTCTGGGCTGGAATACGGGGCGTTCTAGTTTCTCTGAGCCGGGGTGCCACATTCCCGAATAGTGGCATTCGAGCCAGGTCTATGCGTAGATGTTATATGCACGAGTAGAACACAAAGGAGTTGTGGGCGTGGGTATATACATATTTCTTGCCGTCACTAGTTGTTTCTTGATTCGGCGATATTGTTGGATGAGACTAGTTCTACCGACGTGCTTTGCACACAGGTGGTTGGCGGATGTCAGTTTCTCCAACTTTAGTTGAATCGGATTCAATGAAAAGGGTTCTTTCTGAAGATCAAAAAGCAATCACTATACCGTGTTGTGGTTTTTGATGCGTAGGTAAGAACGGTTCTTGCTAAGCCTATAGCGGCCACATAAAACTTGCAACAACAAAGTAGAGGACGTCTAACTTGTTTTTGCAGGGCAAGTTATGATGTGATATGGTCAAGACGTGATTATATAAATTGTTGTATGAGATGATCATGTTTTGTAACACAATTATCGGCAACCGGTAGGAGCCATATGGTTGTCGCTTTATTGTATGAAATGCAATCGCCATGTAATTGCTTTACTTTATCACTAAGCGGTAGCGATAGTCGTAGAAGCAATAGTTGGCGAGACGACAATGATGCTATGATGGAGATCAAGGTGTCAAGCCGGTGACGATGGTGATCATGACGGTGCTTTGGAGATGGAGATCAAAGGCACAAGATGATGATGGTCATATCATATCACTTATATTGATTGCATGTGATGTTTATCCTTTATGCATCTTATTTTGCTTAGTACGGTGGTAGCCTTATAAGATGATCTCTCACTAAATTTGAAGGTATAAGTGTTCTCCTTGAGTATGCACCGTTGCTACAGTTCGTCGTGCCGAGACATCACGTGATGATCGGGTGTGATAAGCTCTACGTTCGCATACAACGGGTGCAAGCCAGTTTGGCACAAGCAGAATACTCGGGTTAAACTTGACGAGCCTAGCATATGCAGATATGGCCTCGGAACACTAAGACCGAAAGGTCGAGCGTGAATCATATAGTAGATATGATCAACATAGTGATGTTCAGCATTGAAAACTACTCCATATCACGTGATGATCGGACATGGTTTAGTTGATATGGATCACGTGATCACTTAGATGATTAGAGGGACGTCTATCTAAGTGGGAGTTCTTAAGTAATATGATTAATTGAACTTTAATTTATCATGAAGTTAGTGCCTGATAGTATTTTGCATGTCTATGTTGTTGTAGATAAATGGCCCGTGTTGTTGTTCTGTTGAATTTTAATGCGTTCCTAGAGAATGCTAAGTTGAAAGATGATGGTAGCAACTACACGGACTGGGTTCGTAACTTGAGGATTATCCTCATTGCTGCATAGAAGAATTACGTCATGGAAGCACTGCTAGGTGCCAAATCCGCTGCAGGAGCAACTCCAGATGTTATGAACACCTGGTAGAGCAAAGCTGATGATTACTCGATAGTTCAGTCTTACATGCTTCACGGCTTAGAACCGGGACTTCAACGACGTTTTGAACGTCATGCAGCATATGAGATGTTCCAGGAGTTGAAGTTAATATTTCAAAAAATGCCCGGTTTGAGAGATATGAAGTCTCCAATAAGTTCTATAGCTGCAAAATGGAGGAGAATAGTTCTGTCAGTGAACATATACTCAGAATGTCTCGGTACCACAACCACTTGACTCAACTGGGATCTAATCAGCTCGCGGCGGGTATCGTTATTTTCTGACCTTCATGGATGATTTGAGCAGATATGAGTATATCTACTTGATGAAACATAAATCTGAAACATTTGAAAAGTTCAAAGAATTTCAGAGTGAAGTGGGAAATCATCGTAACAAGAAAATTAAGTTTCTACGATCTGATGGTGGAGGAGAATATTTGAGTTACGGGTTTGGTTTTCATTTGAAACAATGCGGAATAGTTTCGCAACTCACGCCACCCAGAACACCACAGCGTAATGGTGTGTCCGAATGTCGTAACCACACTTTATTAGATATGGTGCGATCTATGATGTCTCTTACTGATCTACCGCTATCATTTTGGGGTTATGCTTTAGAGATAGCTGCATTCATGTTAAATAGGGCACCATCGAAATCCGTTGAGACGACACCATATGAACTGTGGTTTGACAAGAAACCCAAGTTGTCATTTCTTAAAGTTTGGGGCTGCGATGCTTATGTGAAAAAGCTTCAACCTGATAAGCTCGAACCCAAATCGGATAAATGTGTCTTCCTAGAATACCCAAAGGAGACTGTTGGGTACACCTTCTATCACAGATCCGAAGGCAAGATATTCGTTGCTAAGAATGGATCCTTTCTAGAGAAGGAGTTTCTGTCGAAATAAGTGAGTGGGAGGAAAGTTGAACTTGATGAGCTAATTGTACCTACTCCCTTATTGGAAAGTAGTTCATCACAGAAATCAGTTCCAGTGATTCCTAAACCAATTAGTGAGGAAGCTAATGATGATGATCATGAAACTTCTGATCAAGTTACTACCGAACCTTGTAGGTCAACTAGAGTAATATCCGCACTAGAGTGGTACGGTAATCCTGTTCTGGAAGTCATTTTACTTGACCATGACCAACCTACGAACTATGAGGAAGCGATGATGAGCCGAGATTCCGCAAAATGGCTTGAGGCCATGAAATCTGAGATGGGATCTATGTATGAGAACAAAGTGTGGACTTTGGTTGACTTGCCCGATGATCGGCAAGCCATAGAGAATAAATGGATCTTTAAGAAGAAGAATAATGCTGATGGTAATATTAATTTCTATAAAGCTCGACTTGTTGCGAAAGGTTTTCGACAAGTTCAAGGAGTTGACTACGATGAGACCTTCTCACCCGTAGCGATGCTTAAGTCCGTCTGAATCATGTTAGCAATTGCAGCATTTTATGATTATGAAATTTGGCAAATGGATGTCAAAACTGCATTCCTTAATGGATATCTTAAAGAAGAGTTGTATATGATGCAACCAGAAGGTTTTGTCGATCCAAAAGGTGCTAACAAAGTGTGCAATCTCCAGTGATCCATTTATGGACTGGTGCAAGCCTCTCGGAGTTGGAATATAATCTTTGATAGTGTGATCAAAGCATATGGTTTTATACAGACTTTTGGAGAAGCCTATGTTTACAAGAAAGTGAGTGGGAGCTATTTCTGATATTATATGTGGATGACATATTGTTGATCGGAAATGATACTGAATTTCTGAATAGCATAAAAGGATACTTGAATAAGAATTTTTCAATGAAAGACCTCGGTGAAGCTGCTTATATATTGGGCATCAAGATCTATAGAGATAGATCAAGACGCTTAATTGGACTTTCACAAAGCACATACCTTGATAAAGATTTGAAGAAGTTCAAAATGGATCAAGCAAAGAAAGGGTTCTTGCCTGTGTTACAAGGTGTGAAGTTGAGTCAGACTCAATGCCCGACCACTGTAGAAGATAGAGAGAAAATGAAAGTCGTTCCCTATGCTTCAGCCATAGGTTCTATCATGTATGCACTGATGTGTACCAGACCTGATGTGTGCCTTGCTATTAGTTTAGCAGGGAGGTACCAAAGTAATCCAGGAGTGGATCACTGGACAACGGTCAAGAATATCCTGAAATACCTGAAAAGGACTAAGGATATGTTTCTCTCTTATGGAGGTGACAAAGAGCTCGTCGTAAATGGTTACGTCGATGCAAGCATTGACACTGATCCGGATGACTCTAAGTCACAAACCGTATACGTATTTTTATTGAATGGTGGAGCTGTCAGTTGGTGCGGTTCTAAGAAAAGCGTCGTGGCGGGATCTACGTGTGAAGCGAAATACATAGCTACTTCAGGAGTTCATATCCGATCTAGGTGTCATACCTAGTGCATCGGTTCCAATGAAAATCTTTTGTGACAACACTGGTGCAATTTCCTTGGCAAAGGAATCCATATTTCACAAGAGAACCAAGCACATCAAGAGATGCTTCAATTTCATCCGCGATCAAGTCAAGGAGGGAGACATAGAGATTTTCAAGATACATACGGATCTGAATGTTGCAGACCCATTGACTAAGCCTCTCTCACGGGCAAAACATGATCAGCACCAAGACTCCATGGGTGTTAGAATCATTACAATGTAAGCTGGATTGTTGACTCTAGTGCAAGTGGGAGACTAAAGGAAATATGCCCTAGAGCCAACAACAAAGTTGTTATTTATATTTCCTTATATCATGATAAATGTTTATTATTCATGCTAGAATTGTATTAGCCAGAAACTTAGTACATGTGTGAATACATAGACAAACATAGTGTCACTAGTATGCCTCTACTTGACTAGCTTGTTAGTCATAGATGGTTAAGTTTCCTAGCCATAGACATGAGTTGTCATTTGATGAACGTGATCACATCATAAGAGAATGATGTGATTGACTTGACCCATTCGTTAGCTTAGCATTATGATCGTTTAGCTTATTGCTATTGCTTTCTCCATAACTTATACATGTTCCTATGACTATGAGATTATGCAACTCCCGAATACCGGGGGAACACTTAGTGTGCTATCAAACGTCACAACGTAACTGAGTGATTATAAGATGCTCTATAGGTGTCTCTGATGGTGTTTGTTGAGTTGGCATAGATCGAGATTAGGATTTGTCACTCTGATTGTCAGAGAGGTATCTTTGGGCCCTCTCGGTAATGCACATCACTATAAGCCTTGCAAGCAATGCGACTAGTGAGTTAGTTACGGGATGCTGCATTACAGAACGATTAAAGAGACTTGCCGGTAACGAGATTGAACTAGGTATGATGATACTGACAATCGAATCTCGGGCAAGTAACATAACGATGACAAAGGCAACAACGTATGTTGTTACGCGGTTTGACCGATAAAGATCTTCATAGAATATGTAGGAACCAATATGAGTATCCAGGTTCCGCTATTGGTTATTGACCGGAGATGAGTCTCGGTCAGGTCTACATAGTTCACGAACCCGTAAGGTCCGCACGCTTAATGTTTGATGACGATCGGTATTATGAGTTTATGTGTTTTGATGTACCGAAGGTAGTTCGGAGTCCCGGATGTGATCACGGACATGGCGAGGAGTCTTGAAATGGTCGAGACATGAAGATTGATATATTGGAAGGTTATGTTTGGACACCGGAATGGTTTCGGATGAGTTCGGGCATATACCGGAGTACCGGGGGGTTACCGGAACCCCCTGGGGGCTTAATGGCCCTACACGGGCTTTAGTGGAAGAGAGAGGATGCGGCCAAGAGGTGGGGGTGCCCCCCCAAGCCCAATCCGAATTGGGAAGGGGGCCGACCCCCGTTTCCTTCTTCTCTTCTTCCCCTTCCTTCCCCCTCCTATTAGGACTAGGAAAGGGGGGAAACCTACTCCTAGTAGGAGTAGGAATCCCCCTTGGGGGCGCACCATGAGCCTGGCTGGCCCCCTCCTCCCCTCCTTTATATACGGGGAGGGGGCACTCCATAGACACACACGTTGACAATTGTTTTAGCCGTGTGCGGTGGCCCCCCCTCCACAGATACACACCTCGGTCATATCGTCGTAGTGCTTAGGCGAAGCCCTGCGCCGGTAACTTTATCATCACCGTCAACATGCCGTGTCCTGACGAAACTCTTCCTCGGCCTCAACTGGATCAAGAGTACGAGGGACGTCACCGAGCTGAACGTGTGGATATCTCGGAGGTGCCGGGCGTTCGGTACTTGATCGGTTGGATCGCGAAGATGTTCGACTACATCAACCGCGTTTCTTAATGCTTCCGGTTTTAGTCTACGAGGGTACGTAGACAGACTCTCCCCTCTCGTTGCTATGCGTCTCCTAGATAGATCTTACGTGAGCATAGGAATTTTTTTGAAATACTGCATTCCCCAACATCACCATTTTTCTTTTCTATGCAAATGTCAGTCCATGCCCGTAGCACAAGTTTTTTGTGATAGCCTCATCTTTAACTCTTATCCACCAAAAAACCATGATGATAGCCATGAGCCTTGGAAGGAATTTCTTGAAAAAAATGTTAGACATGTATAGAGGCAAAACCGATTTACTGAGGGTAAGCCTAGCAGCATGTGAGATCCTGTTAGCTTTATAGGCAGTTAATTTTTGTTTGTATTTGTCATAAACACAGTTGTAAGCAGAAGAGCTGTCTTTAGCAAGAAGAATAAGAGGGTGACCAAGGTGGATAGTGGTGTTATCCGAATCTGGAAACTGAATATCTGTTTGACATCCTGCTTCACCTGCAAAGGCACATTTTTGCTAAATAAAATGGAAGATTTATTCCAATTGGAACTTGACCTGAAGCATGAAAAAATTGATCTAAAATGTTGGATATGGCCGAAGCTTCCTGCACATTAGCCTTTCCACAAACCAAAAAATCATCGACAAACATTACAAAATGAATTGCAGGGCAGTTTGATCCCAGAGCGATACATGATAGGTGGTTGGCTTGTGAAGATTCTGGTTCTGTTAGCGAGACTTCGTTCACCACAAGAACAAAGAGATAAGGGGACAGGGGACATCCTTGTCTTATACCTCTACTACTTTCGAAGCAAGCATAAGATGGCCTGATTGATTTATGTGCTTGCTTCGAGTGGACACTAAACTTAACTGTTTCCACCTTTAAACATATTTTGTACTACACACTTGGCTAGAAGGAAAAAACATACGCATGTGCAGTTCAAAAAAGAAGAAACATACACATGCAAATTATACTAAAACTTTTTCTAAAAGCCAGAGAATAGGTTGTACAATTTCCTATCATTTTGGGACAGTAGATATGGAACATAGTTGACACATGTGACTATTTGAAAAATTATAGTTTAACCATATAAAAACAGACAAATTGTATATTCCGTCTTTATTGTATTATATGCTTATAACATATTAGGTAAATGCATCAAACCTGGACGGGCGCGACAACGCGCAATCGTGATCTCACATATTATTATTATTATTATTATTATTATTACGTATGTATTGTTAAGATTTCATAAATAAAATCAATTATATGGTGTGGGTAGGGATGGCAATTTTATCCATGGATCTGGATACCCATGGATACCCAACCCGGTTGGGCAAGGGTATGGAGCGCATTTCTGCCCATGGGTCTGTGGATATGGATACCCACGAACAGCCGGGTTGGGCACGGTTATAGTTTGTGCTCCATGGATATCCAATGGATACCCGTATGACATGTGAGGCCATATGCCAGTGATAGTAGAAAGAGTGAATCAATGGGAAATGGCAGGCAATATGCAACTGGTGCCATAAGCTATATGCTGTAGAATCAACCTCTGGTATGTCATACTTAAGGACTCATCGTATTACTTGTTGCCTACTTATCCATGTAGCTTATGCTGTCATTTTGTGAGTGAATGACAATGAACTAATTTAATCTTTGGGAAGGCTTCATGCTGACTTTTCTATGCCCATGGAGCTCCATGGGTATGTGGGTATCCAGCGGGTTTGGGCATGGGCACAAGTTGTGCCCATGGATAATTTGGTGGATGGGCAGAGGGTAGGAAGATGGGTCATGGGTTGGATTTGGACCAGCTCCACCCGCCCCAAACCCGACCCATTGCCATCCCTGGGTGGGGGTAATGAATTATGTTTCATTTTTCATAATATGATATTTTATTGCCTCTTTCTGGAGGTATAATTATGTGCTACTTGCAAATTAATCCACATGTATGCAGGGAAGTGTCTTGCAATGGTGACCACATTTATTATATTGGTGTTATAGTGTCGCATGTTGGTATTTTTTTCATGTGATAAGAAGGAGCAAGACTAATGTATTTTTATAAGCTGATTGTCACAGATTGATTCACTAGTACGTGTCGGTCCTAAACAAACGTTTTAACCCCTTTCCGCGACGGCATTCGGAACCGTCACCAAGTGAGTGTGGGCGATAGGGGGGGGGGGTCCTTCCCACACGATCCAGAAACCGTTGGGGATATGCCCTCCTAGCACACACGCTCGGCAAAATGAGGTCATGTGCGACCGGCAAGCGCTAAAACACGGAAATACGTACAGTAGTGCTAAAAATTACAATTATACGATGAAATTGTTTCCGGTCGCAAGTACACCCCACACAGTCAGTCCTCGCTAAACGTTTCCATTCGTATATACATCCCACAATGTTTAAAAAGAATGTCGCTACAAGGAAAACGTTTGTGCAAGGTGGCGTAGCACAAACAGTTTTAAAAAGAATGTCGTGTGTGATTATTCATTGATCCAACACGGTTTATTCCTAGAAACTATGTGCGTTGCCTGAGGTCATCGCCCATGGTGTTTTCTCATTAACCGTCTGCAATAGGAAAATCCAATTAGTAAGGCAATTGGCCAATTAGCGAGCTAATTTCCCTATTATTAATAATCCATTTACTAATCTAATTGACATTCATATTAAGCACATAATATATTCCATTTCCATATTAAGGAAGTAGGATTTCATAATTAAAATACATCGGAGTATAACATGATATAGATTCAGCACTCAGCTACCCCATTACACAACTGCACCAGCAGCAAGTTTCACATGCAACATCTAGAACCTTTCGAAATTAGCATCATAGACGGTACATAGAGAGATGCATCTCATCCGAAAACTGCTGAAGCAGAAGGCAAATATTGAGCCTTCATTCATGTTGAAGGTGTTTGCAACTTTAGGCCAGTGCCTATGGATGATTGACCGTCCATCCTTCGACCTCTTCAGGAACACTTCAATATTGAACCGTGGGTGTTGTATGAAAACTTTCCTCGCCTCCTGGTCATAGAGGCGGTTTGAGAGGTAATCATCAGTGAACACTAGAAACAAGGATGTGCATAAATATCTTCTCTATATTGGAAATGGGGCGAAGGAATAAAAAAAGCAAGGTATAATAGTTAGTACCATCTTGTAAACTTCAGTGCTTCCCATTGTTTCCCCGCAACACATATAAGGTAGTTAGTCATCGGGTTAAGTAAGGGTTCGCATGCTATCATTAAAATATGTTGATGAAAAATAAGCACATTGCAGATTCATCAGATTAATTCAAGCCACATGAAAAATCCATTTATCGAAACCAAGCATGATTAAGAACTAGGAAATATAGCACTTGTATATGTTCTCATGTATTAAGTGTAGCCAAATTCGATTTATTCCTCAGATGGTATACAATAACAGAATGTAGCCATGGCAATTGAACATCACATTGCATAATTGAACCAAGCAGTTAATTAAACACCACAACAAATGAACCAAACGTTAACTGAGCACCACATTGCACAATATAACATACTCCTAATAGAAGATCAGATAGTTAACCAAACCAAGCATGTTTTACAACTTGGAAATATAGCAATTGTATTTGTTTCTCATGTATTTAGTACAACCAAATTCGATTTATTCCTCACATGGTATACAATAACAGAATGCAGCCACAACAATTGAACATCGCATTGCAGAATTGAACCAAGCAGTTAACTAAACACCACAACAAATGAACCAAACGTTAACCAAGCACCACATTGCACAATATAACGATACTCCTAATAGAAGATCAGATAGTTAACCAAACCAAGCATGCTTAACAACTTGGAAATATAGCAATTGTATTTGTTTCTCATGTATTCAGTACAACCAAATTCGATTTATTCCTCACATGGTATACAATAACAGAATGCAGCCACACCAATTGAACATCGCATTGCAGAATTGAACCAAACAGTTAACTAAACACCACAACAAGTGAACCAAGCCACAACAAATGAACCAAGCAGTTAACTAAACACCAATTGAACAATATAACATACCCCTAATAGAAGATCAGACAGTTAACCAAACCAAGCATGCTTAACAACTTGGAAATATTGCACCCTGAAGAATTGAACATCACATTTGCAGAATTGAACCAAGCAGTTAATTGAACACCACATTGCATGACATATAGAACATATACACTATAGCAGAAGATTGCGTGGTAAAAGTAGATATCACGATTCACTAGAATTTATTAAGGAAAGGCAGTAGCTAGCAAACTGGACATGGGTCCTTATAGTGAGCTAATGAGACAAGCTACTCCTCATTGTCAGAGATATCGATGATGATAGCTCCTTGGACATGGAAGAGCGCGAGGCCTTCGCATCGTGGGTGCCCTCGTTGTAGTGGTGAGTTGCCTGAGCCGCTCCGGGCACCAACCTGCTGGCTCTCGAGATGAGGTAAGCACATGCACACTGAGAAAACACCTCGTAGTCTTCGTCGAAGGCACCGACGGTGGCCTCGAGAAAATACCACGAACTGTCATTTAAAGCAGCCAACCGCGTCGCGGCTTCGGCGCGTGAAGCGCCAAGGGTGGCCTCGACGGTGAGGTGCTCCACCAAGATCTGGGGGTCTGCACGAATGGCAGCCATCGTGACCTCATCCGCGCATGCAACCGCGATTTGCTTCTCCACTGCCAAATGCTCCTTGAGTTCCTGGCTATACTATGTGCGCCATGGCTTAGGCCGGCGCTTATTTGGTGGAGGGGTCGGGGATTTGGGTGGAAGGTGTCGAGCTCGCGCCGGCGGTCGAGCCATGTGGGATGTGGAAGGAGGAGGAAGATGGGGGACGGGTGTGGATTACCTGCCTAGATAGGCGAGGCCAAGCAGCATGAAGGAGGGTTGCCGGCGAGGAGGCGGCGACGCTGCAAGCAAGGAGTGAAGGTTTCAACTTGGAAAGGAAGGCAGAAACAGGGGAAATGTGGCTTTTGGTAAGGGGGAGGTGGCGGGGAGGTAGATATTTCTATGGAAGCCAAAAATTTGGAATCGCTTCAACCAAAAAACTGGCACGCAAAGTGTCATCAGACACGGTCCAAAGATATTTTGTGCTGCATCTCACAAGGTTGGTTATAATAAACTATGTGGGATCTACTTGATTTTTCGTCTTGATTTGAATTACATAATGCGGTCACAACAGCCATGGACAGTGTTTGAATGGCTAGACCTTTTATCTGCAGTGATCATGCAACTATATGTGTGTCATAAAAGAATTGGAATTATTCAAGGTTTGTTTGGACATTTTTATGCATTAAGTGAGTTTTCAATGCATTTATGTGCATAATTCAAATTTGAACTACATGCACATGCTCCAGTGCATATAAATTGGTTGAAAAACCAAATCTTTGTCCTTGGGTGCATGCTTAGGTCTCATCCAAGAAATGGGAATGAATTTCAAACACGAGGGCACCGTTGATTGCCGGCAAAACATTGAGATGCCTGGTTTTTAAATTCTAGTAAATCCAGAACTCGCCTAAAATTCATAAAACTTGGCATGCTATTATGGAGCAGCATCAACATGCAGTGGTAAATTTTTGTCCCATTTGGGGCAGGTTTGGGTATATGCTTCTCACAAACCAGAGCTTCTCACAACAAGCATGATGTTTTCGGTAGGGAACGCCCCACCTTTGGGGAAGAAATGATATCCATTGCCTCTTATTGCTTTCAAAAATTTTCTCGTGTCAACATAGAACAATAGGAGTGTTGTGTTATTTTTTGTGATTTTTCAGGGTTCGTTTGGACATTTTTATGCATTAACCGAGTTTTCAATGCATTTATGTGCATAATTCAAATTTGAAATACATGCAGATGCTCCGGTGCATATAAATTGGTTGAAAAATCAAATCTTTGTCCTTGCATGCATTCTTAGGTCCCATGCAAGAAATGGGAATGAATTTCAAACACCAGGGCATCGCTGATTGCCGGCAAAACATTGAGATGCATGGTTTTTAAATTCTAGTAAATCCAAAACTCGTCTGAAATTCATGAAACTTGGCATGCTATCATGGAGCGGCATCAACATGTCGTGGTAAATTTTTTGTCCCATTTGGGGCAGGTTTGGGTATATGCTTCTCACAAACCAGAGCTTCTCACAACAAGCATGATGGTTTCGGTAGGGAACGCCCCACCTTTGGGGACGAAACAATATCCATTGCCTCTTATTGCTTTCAAAAAATTTCTCGTGTCAACATAGAACAACAGGAGTGTTGTGTTATTTTTTGTGATTTTCCGGGATTTGTTTGGACATTTCTATGCATCAAGTGAGTTTTCAATGCATTTATGTGCATAATTCAAATTTGAACTACATGCACATGCTCCGGTGCATATGCATGTAGTTGGGTGCATGCTTAGGTCCCATGCAAGAAATGGGAATGAATTTCAAACACAAGGGCACCGTTGATTGCCGACAATGTTGGGGAACGCAGTAATTTCAAAAAATTCCTACGCACACGTAAGATCATGGTGATGCATAGCAACGAGAGGGGAGAGTGTTGTCTATGTACCCTCGTAGACCGTAAGCGGAAGCGTTATGACAGCGCGGTTGATGTAGTCATACGTCTTCACGATCGACCGATCCTAGTACTAAAAGTACGGCACTTCCGTGATCTGCACACGTTCGGCTCGGTGACGTCCCATGAACTCACGATCCAGTAGAGTGTCAAGGGAGAGATTCGTCAGCATGACAGCGTGATGCTGGTGATGATGATGCTACCGGAACATGGCTTCGCCTAAGAACCGCTATGATATGACCGAGGTGGATTATGGTCGAGGGGGGCACCGCACACGGCTAGAAACAATCAACTTGTGTGTCTATGGGGTGCCCCCTGGCCACGTATATAAAGGATGGAGGGAGGAGGAGGCCGGCCCTCATAGGGTGCACCCAAAGTGTGGAGTCCTACTAGGACTCCCTAGTCCTAGTAGGATTCCACCTCCCACATGGAATAGGAAAAAGGGAAGGGAGAAGTAGAAGGAAGGAAGGGGGCGCCCCCTTTCCCTAGTACAATTCGGACCAGTCCATGGGGAAGGGGCGCGGCCACCCTTGAGGCCTTTATCTCCTTTCCCGTATGGCCCATTAAGGCCCAATACGAATTCCCATCACTCTCCGGTACTCCGAAAAATACCCGAATCACTCAGAACCTTTTCGATGTTCGAATATAGCCTTCCAATATATTGATCTTTACGTCTCGACCATTTCGAGACTCCTCTTCATGTCCCCCATCTCATCCGGGACTCCGAACAAACTTCGGTCATCAAATCACATAACTCATAATACAAATCATCACAGAACATTAAGCGTGCGGACCCACGGGTTCGAGAACTATGTAGACATGACCGAGACACGTCTCCGGTTAATAACCAATAGAGGAACTTGGATGTTCATATTGGCTCCCACATATTCTACGAAGATTTTTATCGGTCAAACCGCATAACAACATACGTTGTTCCCTTTGTCATCGATATGTTACTTGCCCGAGATTCGATCGTTCGTATCCTGATACCTAGTTCAATCTTGTTACTGTCAAGTCTCTTTACCCGTTCCGCAATGCATCATATCGCAACTAACTCATTAGTCACAATGCTTGCAAGGCTTAGAGTGATGTGCATTACCGAGAGGGCCCAGAGACAACTCTCTGATACACAGAGTGACAAATCCTAATCTCGATCTATGCCAACTCAACAAACACCATCGGAGACACCTGTATATCATCTTTATAACCACCCAGTTACGTTGTGACGTTTGATAGCACACAAGGTGTTCTTCCGGTATTCGGGAGTTTCATAATCTCATAGTCAGAGGAACATGTATAAGTTATGAAGAAAGTAGTAGCAATAAAACTGAATGATCATTATGCTAAGCTAAAGGATGGGTCTTGTCCATCACATCATTCTCTAATGATGTGATCCCGTTCATCAAATGACAACACATGTCCATGGCTAGGAAACTTAACCATCTTTGATTAATGAGCTAGTCAAGTAGAGGCATACTTAAGGCCTGTCCTGAGAATTTGGGGGCCCCGGGCGAAATTATAATTTGGGACCCCTTAAAATTTTCTACGAGCATGCGTTGATGCAAAATCACTTATAATGGTCTCGTCCTCAATCCCTCCTCCTATTAGTTGTGCAAAGATCAATGTAAACACCATGCTGGGCAAGCTAGATTGCAAGGCTGTGATGGCATTGATCGCAAGGAGCCATGAGCATGATTTCATGGGAGCATCAAGTGTCATCTTTGTTGTCATTCAGAACCCTTGGACAATGGAAGCGCTACCATGCCAGGAAGTGCTTTCGTTGGCGACATATTTTCTGGTTCATAAAGCAAGAATTGATAGTACTGTCTCTTGGCTCCGGGTGATCAGTACCCTCAAGATGGTTTAGTGTGCCATTATGGCATACCACAAAGGAGATTATGGCAAGAAGCAAAGCATTTGAAGATATCTCATTTTCTTTAGAGGTGAATGTCGGTGTCAAAACCGGCGGATCTCGGGTAGGGGGTCCCGAACTGTGCGTCTAGGATCGATGGTAACAGGAGGCAGGGGACACGATGTTTACCCAGGTTCGGGCCCTCTTGATGGAGGTAATACCCTACGTCCTGCTTGATTGATATTGATGATATGAGTGTTACAAGAGTTGATCTACCACGAGATCGTAGAGGCTAAAACCCTAGAAGCTAGCCAATGGTATGATTGTTGTATATGTTCATCGACTAGCCTGGCCTTGGTTTATATAATGCACCAGAGGCCTAGGATAACAAGAGTCCTAGCCGAATACGCCGGTGGGGTCAAGTCCTTGTCTTGATTGCCAAGTCTTGTGGAATCTTCCTTGTATGCGGCAGCTGTCCGAACTAGCCCATGAGTATGCGGCCATGGGGGTCCTCGGCCCAATCCAACTGATCGGGAGATGATGTGATGAGTACCCCCTAGTCCAAGAAACCGTCAGTAGCCCCCTGAACCGGTCTTCAAGTTAGGGACGCTCCTCGATTCTTCCGAACTATTCTTCATCTTCGGTTGACGGTCTTGAAAACCGGTTCAACAAATCTTCTCATCTTCGATCTTGAGGATCGCTGACATGCATTCGGCGAGTTTACACGTTGGGTATCCGAGGAGCCCCTTTAAGTTTCCGGCCTTTATCAATGCCTTGTTATTTTTATGCCACACCTCGGGTTTGAAGTTGTTCCCGGGAGGCAGTGTCCTCTTGCGTCTGAGCTCTAACGTCGGACTGCATTCGAGGTATCTTTTGCGACCGGGCACCAATGCCGGACCGCTTCCGAGCTCCAACGCCGGATGTATCCGAGCTCCAACGCCGGACTATGTCCAAGCTCCAACGCCGGACTGTATCCGAACTCCAACGCCACACAGTGTCCCAGCTCCAACGCCGGACTATATCCGAGGTGTCATATCACCTTGGTTCAAAAAAGTTGAAGGAGTTTAGCCGAGCTTAATGCCGGAAATTCCCTCTATGGAGCCAGCCACTAGCGCCCGAGCTTTATGCCGGACTGCTTCCGAGGTGGTGCACCACCCCAACTGTGGGCCAATTTTTTGTCAATATTTTTTATTATTGCAATTTATTCTCTGCCGAGATATATGGCCAGTAGCCCTCAAGCTGTGTATCGGTCTAAAACCCGAGATGCACCTGAAGGATGACATAAGACTGCTAATCCCAGTAGCTGCTGAGACTCAGGTTGATTTGCAAAATCGGCCTGAGGATCAAGTCCTAGCTCGGTAGAATACTTCGGGACACAAAAAGCGACATGCTTAGTCCTCGAGACTCAGGTTGGGTGCGGCCGACCAACCCGAGGATCAAAATCTCCTCGGCAACTGTATTGCACTTAAAATTTTCTGCATTGAACAGGCAATGCAGTAGCCCCCGAGACACTGGTCGGGTGGCAACACCAGATCAGGGGATCGATGTGCCCCTTTAATATTTGTAAATAATAAGGCCAAAGCCCAGTAGCCCCCGAGTCTTAATGCGGGCACGGGTGGCCGAATTAAGGATCGATATCCATTGTAAAATCACAAATTATGTGTAATGACTCTATGTATCCAAGTACTTTACGTCATTAATTCTTGGATCCGCATTGTACAAAACTTTGTTGACCGACCATCGGCTTCCACCTCCTCGGCTAGTAGCCGAGGAGTGTTTGTCCTACTTTATAAAGCCTTTATGAGGGCAAAGATTTATGACAAACAAGGCAATCTGGCCATACGGTTTTATGAACAAAGGTACGCAGAGAGATATGTTATATTACTGTTTAACATAAGAAATGTCTTCCAAAGAAAATAGTCCGGCTATCGGTTCCTTTCTTTGGGTTGTCATGCTAAGCATGATCATGTAGCCTCAGCTCTAATGTAAGAGCATAATATCGAGGATTTAGTTTGGGAGGCCAGTTAATAGCCCCCGGTAGTGTTCGGCGACAGCCGAGGTCAAGCCGTAAACACTTCGGCCATTGTTATGAATGGCCCGTCATTTAACACTGTCATCAGATTGCTTACCAGTTTACGCTTATTGTGACAGTCAGTTTTCGGCTTTCTCCACTGAGGTGCTTAACCATGTGAGCTGGAAGCACAATCGCAGTGGTTCTCCCTTTGCACACCTAGCCGAACAAAGCGGAATATAGGAGGCAGGCGCAGGAGCCGGGCAACCCAACTATTGACCGAAGACACAATTCGAAACCAATGCATATATAGTGAGATCCGAGAATGTTTTTGCCGAATCTATAAAGGTGTCCGGCATTGCACTGCAAGACTTGTGCTGAAAACATACAAATAGTTTAAAAGTGCCATAAGCTTGGAAAACCAAAAAAACGTCAGTAAAAACTTGACGTCCGAACAAGATCAAGTGTTCGGTGCCAATCCGAAAATTGGGGAAAAATCGTGCTTCTGTCGTGCATTAATATTACACATCCGATCTCAAGACATCAAGCGGGCCAGCCTACGGCTGCAGCCTCCTATCCTGAAGGCGGAGTGCTTCTCGTTAGACCAGTTTAGCGAACTAAACTCGAGCGGTCACTAGAGAGAAAATGGGTTATCTGGCTATTGACCACACACTCACGTCGAAAAAGGAGCGATAGAAAAAGACTTTGCAACGACCAAGAAGAAAACACAGTTACTATAAAATAGCTCATATAAATTTTAAGAGCCCCCAAGTGACTTGGGTAAAAGCTTTTATGTATAATGATTGTATGTACCGAAGTACTTATATCATATCTTTGTTCAACCAAACTTTAAACGCGTCTTAACTGACCGTCGGCTTCTCCCTCTTCGATCAAGGACCGAAAAGTGTTATGTACTCCACCTGTCGAGAATATCGACAGTGTTTCCGATAACCAGGCAACCGGGCCATAAGGCTGTAACAGACAAAGCGCGCTCAGGGAACTTATGCTATATTACAAACGAAGTGTAAGAAGCATCTTCGAAGAAAATAGTACCCCCACCGATACCTTTCTTCGGTGCTCATTATTACTATGAGACTTGTGCAATAGATTTTTTGTACTCATGAGTTCCGTTGTGTGCCGACCATGATTGAAAACAATAAGAGCGCTAGCTTTCGGCTTCACCCAGTCTGAGGTCAGAGCTCGGAGGACCCGATCATGACAATCGCAGAGGTGCTCCCTTTACTCCCTAGCCGAACAATCAGGAACGTAGGGGTAAGCACAGGAGCCAGGCAACCCAGCTTGCAAATTGCTTAAGTCAATATGGTGCATATTGTGGCGTAATACACGAACAAGGAACGAAGCCGTACAAGTATAATCATATGCAAGAGGAAAAGCTTCATAAAGGAAGCCCCCAAATAAACGGGGTATTTGAATATGTGTGTCACAAACAAAGTTTGGACAAGGAAATTTTTTACAAGCAACTTTTTCCCAAAAAAGTATAATGCTTGGTCGAACCGAAGACAAGTTAAAAATTAAAACTTTGAGCATGAAAGCGACTTAGCTGGTTAATGTGTTCAGCATTGATGACGCGGTCCGAGCTTGATGCGGGACAAGGTTCCATCCCCCAAGCCGGTCCCGAGGTGGCGGAGCGGAGAGCTCGACACGCCGAAGTGGTGACATAGCACGGTCAATGCAGACCGGCAGAGTGATGCCGAAGTTCCCGGATCATTTTCTTGTGCATAAAAAGTAGTGCAAACCGGAGATAATAGTAATAATAATAATTAAAAAAATTGTTGCATAATAAATAATTTATGCAAAGTGAGTAATAAAAGAAATATGGCCTGTCGCCGAAGTCAATGTCGATGCAGGGCGTTGGCGTGATGCGGTAAAGGCGTGGCAAAACCTGAATTCACAGGTCGGTCCGAGTTCCGGATGCGGCGTTCGCCGGACTATGTACAGAAACTGACTGAACCACCACGCGACCGTCGTTAATGCGGCCATCATTTGATAGACCTGTGTACAGATGATGGACAAACCAGAGTAACAATTCCTTGGGAAAAATAAATCCAAACAAGCAAAAAATACTAGGATTAATAGCACCTGGTTTATTTGTTGTAGCAATCCGAAGAAAGGTGATTCCCAAAATTGGGACTCGATCCACACACCCATTGCGTGAATGGTGATAAAGCGACGGTATGGCAATGTTGGCAAAGGTTGGCTCGCCGAGGCAAAGCCCTCAGTCCAGCTAACATGATGGAGCTGGTCGGCTAGTGACGCCGAAGTCTCCGGAGTAGGTTGATGAAGAGATGGCGAAGCCCCCGGTCCAGCCGAGATGTCGAAGCCTCGATGTCAGCCGATGAGTCGAAGTAGGTCGGCGTGATGGACACCGGCTTGAAGAAGCAATAGTGCGGCCCTGCCGATGCAGGTCGTGACGTGGTCGATGCCGGCTTGATGAAGTGACCGTGCGGCGATGTCGGTATGCCCGCTCCGTGTAATCCATGGGGCGGCGATGTTGGTGATGATTTATCCTTCGCGATGTGGAACTCTTGTTCGGCTTGCCGAGATGATGATCGAATGAATTGAGCTCGGCTCAATAAAGCGGCGACGTATGTAGCACAGGTCGGCAGCCGTGGAGCAATACCGCCGGACTGGTTTGACACCAGCGTGATTGTGAAGATTACCTCGAAGGAGGCTTAAAATTTTATGGGTACATGTTTAAAAACAACGCACAATACCACAGAAGAAAATTCCTTAAAAAAGGTTGTCCAATATCACGTTCATAAAGAAACATGAATTTAGGTCGGATCCGTATTCGCGCAGAAAACAGATCCGAAAATTGGTCCACTCATCGAAAGTTTCCCGGAGTTTGAACCGTTGGATCGAGCTGAAATTTGGAGGGGTGGTAGATATGGGATTTCCGCAGTAGATGAACGGTTGGATCTTCCGAAGGACCTCCGAGCTGGGCTCTGGAGACCACGCCCTACACGTCCAGATTCCCGTCCAGATTTGACGGGGCTCCGGTATATCGTAGATTGTCGGAGATTCCTCCACCGGAACTCGACAAAATTTTCCAGGGTTGTGGTAGACTCAATTCCGCACAATTCCACCAAAGGGATCGTCAAAGTGATGCTCTAAGAGGTTGTGGCAGCGGATACAAGTTTGCTATTCGGAGAAACAACACGGTCGCTCGAGGGCAATGTTGACGTTGAGCCCCCGAGCTCCATGGATGATTCCTCCATGATCTTGATAGAGGTCAGAGTTGATGTTGATGAAGGCCCTCGTCCGAACATGACGATCGGAGATGGAGCATGGTCCTCGGTCGAGCCAAGGTGACCAGTCGAGTCGGCGACGAAGATGCCGGCATCGCAGTTGACCTGCAGACGAGCCATGGATCCTTTTGCCGATCACACAGCGTAACTCTCAATGAAAGCACCAATGTCGGTGTCAAAACCGGCGGATCTCGGGTAGGGGGTCCCGAGCTATGCGTCTAGAATCAATGGTAATAGGAGGCAGTGGACACGATGTTTACCTAGGTTCGGGCCCTCTTGATGAAGGTAATACCCTACGTCCTGCTTGATTGATATTGATGATATGAGTGTTACAAGAGTTGATCTACCACGAGATCATAGAGGCTAAAACCCTAGAAGCTAGCCTATGGTATGATTGTTGTATATGTTCATCGACTAGCCTAGCCTCGGTTTATATAATGCACCAGAGGCCTAGGATAACAAGAGTCCTAGCCGAATACGCCGGTGGGGTGGAGTCCTTGTCTTGATCGCCAAGTATTATGGAATCTTCCTTGTATGCGGCAGCTGTCCGAACTGGCCCATGAGTATGCGGCCATGGGGGTCCTCGGCCCAATCCAACTGATCGGGAGATGATGTGATGAGTACCCCCTAGTCCAGGACACCGTCAGTGAAGATCTTCAAATAAAAAGGCACACATGCTAACAATCTCTTCGCTAAGAGATGAGGTTAGTCGCCGTGTGTGGCGAACAGCTTTGCCTAATGACCTTTGTATCCCAAAGTCTACTTAAATAAAATAGATATGATTCTCAAAGAACTAATTATGATGTTCCAAAAGAACAAATTAAAAAACCAGTTTACCAAGATGCTATAAAACAGAAGCAAGAATATGCACGTTAGTTTTAATAAGTACTTACTAGTATAGTTCCATGCTTGACCTAGTTGACCGATCGAGTGATAACCAAACTCCTGTGCTGCTCCCCAGAACGAATTTGTGCTATAATTAAATAGAATCATAGATCAGACCACACACATGAGAGGGAGAGAGAAACTCAAGGGAAAACCTAATTCTACCCATGCTGAACATGATTCTTGAGACGGTAAATCATGAGGCCCTACACCCTTGACTCCCATCTCCGCCATGAAGCAAAATTAACAGGTAACGAAAAACTCAACAAATTATCATCATCGGGCCTTCAAGAATGGATCTATCTCCTAGCTGTGCGACAACGTCGACAAATCGGTCATGGAGTTCATTGATCCACCGGAGGCTGGACTTGGGGTAGATGGTTGGCACAACCTGGACGTGCGGCCGGAGTCGTCGGCTTGCGACCCGCGATCTGGGCAAAAAATTAATTAGCCGCACAATCATCACGAACTACTCAATTTACTCATTTGGAAAGAAAACATGGTGGGCTTCTCTCCTTGGGGGCGGGGCCTTGGGCTAGCTGCGAGTACGTGGGAGGGGGCCCCTAGATTTCGGGGGCCCGGGGCGGCCGCCCCTGCTGCCTCCCCTAAGGGTCGGCCCTGGGCATACTAGGGACACTCTGTTTGTCTATGTATTCACACATGTACTAAGTTTCCGGTTAATACAATTCTAGCATGAACAATAAACATTTATCATGATATAAGGAAATATAAATAACAAGTTTATTATTGCCTCTAGGGCATATTTCCTTAAGTCACCCACTTGCACTAGAGTCAATAATCTAGTTCATATCGTCATGTGATTTAACACCAATAGTTCACATCTTTATGTGATTAGATCAAATCTCCATGTGACTAACACCCAAAGGGTTTACTAGAGTCAATAATCTAGTTCACATCGCTATGTGATTAACACCCAAAGAGTGATCATGTTTTGCTTGTGAGAGAAATTTAGTCAACGGGTCTGCCATATTCAGAGCCGTATGTATTTTGCAAATTTTCTATGTCTACAATGCTTTGCACGGAGCTACTCTAGCTAATTGCTCCCACTTTCGGTATGTATCTAGATCGAGACTTAGAGTCATCCAGATCGGTGTCAAAGCTTGCATCAACATAACTCTTTATGACGAACTCTTTGTCACCTCCATAACCAAGAAACATTTCCTTATTCCACTAAGGATATTTTTGACCGCTGTCTAGTGATCCACTCCTGGATCACTATTGTACCCTCTTGCCAAACTTATGGTGAGGTACACAATAGGTCTGGTACACAACATAGCATGCTTTATAGAACCTATGACTGAGGCATAGGGAATGACTTTTCATTCTCTTCCTATTTTCTGTCGTGGTCAGATTTTGAGTCTTTACTCAACTTCATACCTTGCAACATAGGCAAGAACTCCTTCTTTGACTTTTCCATTTTGAACTACTTCAAAATCTTGTCAAGGTATGTACTCATTGAAAATATATCAAGCGTCTTGATCTATCTCTATAGATCTTGATGCTCAATATGTAAGTAGCTTCATCGAGATCTTGATGCTCAATGTTGTAGTGCTCCCACGCACTTTCTTGTAAATACAGGCTTCACCGCAAGTCTGTATAAAACCATATGCTTTGATCACTTTATCAAAGTATATATTCCAACTCCGAGATGCTTGCACCAGTCCATGGATGGATCGCTGGAGCTTGCACACTTTGTTAGCACCTATATGATTGACAAAACCTTCTTGTTGCATCATATACAACTCTTCTTTAAGAAATCCATTAAGGAATGCGGTTTTGACATCCATTTGCCAGATTTCATAAAATGTGGCAATTTCTAACATGATTCGGACAGACTTAAGCATCGCTACGAGTGAGAAAATCTCATCGTAGTCAACATCTTGAACTTTGTCGAAAACCTTTTTTGACAATTCGAGCTTTGTAGATAGTAACACTACTATCAATGTCTGTCTTCCTCTTGAAAATCCATTTATTCTTAATGGCTCACCGATTAACGGGCAAGTCAATCAAAGTCCATACTTTGTTCTAATACATGGATCTCATCCCAGATTTCACGGCTTCAAGCCATTTCGTGGAATCTGGGCTCATCATCGCTTCCTCATAGTTCGTAGGTTCATCATGGTCAAGTAACATGACCTCCAGAACAGGATTACCATACCACTATAGTGCGGAACGTATTCCGGTTGACCTACGAGGTTCGGTAGTAACTTGATCTAAAGTTTCATGATCATCATCATTAACTTCCTCACTAATTGGTATAGGAATCACTAGAACTGATTTCCGTGATTAACTACTCTCCAATTCCGGAGAAGGTACAATTACCTCATCAAATTTTACATTCCTCCCAATCACTTCTTTTGATAGAAACTTCTTCTCTAGAAAGGACCCATTCTTAGCAACGAATATCTTGCCTTCTGATCTGTGATAGAAGGTGTACCCAATAGTTTCCTTTGGGTATCCTATGAAGACACATTTCTCCTATTTGGGTTCGAGCTTATTAGGTTGAAACTTTTTCACATAAGCACCATAGCCCCAAACTTTAAGAAACGACAACTTAGGTTTCTTGCTAAACCACAATTCATATGGTGTCGTCTCAATGGATTTAGATGGTGCCCTATTTAACGTGAATGCAGCTGTCTCTAATGCATAACCCCAAAACGACAGTGATAAATCGGTAAGAGACATCATAGATTGCACCATATCTGATGAAGTACAGTTATGACGTTTGGACACACCATTACGCTGTGGTGTTCCAGGTGGCATGAGTTGAGAAACTATTCTGCATTGTTTCAAATGAAGACCAAACTCGTAAATCAAATATTCTCCTCCACGATCAGATCGTGGAAACTTTATTTTCTTGTTACGATGATTTTCCACTTCACTCAGAAATTCTTTGAACTTTTCAAATGTTTCAGACTTATGTTTCATCAAGTAGATATACCCATATCTGCTCAAACCATCTGTGAAGATTAGAAAATAACGATACCCTCCACGAACCTCAACACTCATCGGATTGCATACATTAGTATGTATTATTTCCAATAAGCCAGTTGCTTGCTCCATTGTTCAGGAGAACGGAGTTTTAGTCATCTTGCCACGAGGCATGGTTCACAAGCATCAAATGATTCATAATCAAGTGATTCCAAAAGTCCATCAGCATGGAGTTTCTTCATGCGCCTTACACCAATATGACCTAAACGGCAGTGCCACAAATAGGTTGCACTATCATTATTAACTTTGCATCTTTTGGCTTCAATATTATGAATATGTGTATCACTACGATCGAGATTCAATAAACCATTCACCTTGAGTGTATGACCACAGAAGGTTTTATTCATGTAAACAGAATAACAATTATTATTTGACTTAAATGAATATGCAATAAACATGATCTAATCATATTATGTTCAACGCAAACACCAAATAACATTTATTTTACGTTCAACACTAATCCCGAAGGTAAAGGGAGTGTGCGATGGTGATCTTATCAACCTTGGAATCATTTCCAACCCACATCGTCACCTCGTCCTCAACTAGTCTTTGTTTATTTTGTAACTCCCGTTTTGAGTTACTACTCTTAGCAACTGAACTAGTATCAAATACCGAGGGGTTTTTTATAAACGCTAGTAAAGTACACATTAAGAACATGTATATCAAATATACCTTTGTTCACTTTGCCGTCCTTCTTACCCGCCAAGTATCTAGGGCAGTTCCACTTCCAGTGACCATTTCCTTTGCAGTAGAAGCACTCATTTTCAGGCTTGGGTCTAGCTTTGGGCTTCTTCATGGGAGTGGCAACTTGCTTGCCATTCTTCTTGAATTTCCCTTTCTTTACCTTGCCCTTTTACTTGAATAGTGGTCTTGTCAACCATCAACACTTGATGCTTATTCTTGATTTCTACCTTCGCTGATTTCAGCATCGTGAAGAGCTTTGGGAATTGTTTCCATTATCCCTTGCATATTATAGTTCATCACGAAGTTCCAGTAACTTGGTGATAGTGACTAGAGAACTCCTTCAATCACTATCTTATCAGGAAGTTTAACTCCCACTTAATTCAAGTGATTGTAGTACTCAGACATTCTGAGCACATGCTCACTCATTGAGCTATTCTCCCCATCTTGTAGGCAAAGTACTGTCAGAGGTCTCATACCTCTTGACACGGGCATGAGTATGATATACCAATTTCAACTCTTGGAACATCTTATATGCTCTGTGGCGTTCAAAACAGTTTTGAAGTCCCGGTTCTGAGCCGTAAAGCATGGTGCACTAAACTATCAAGTAGTCATCATACTGAGCTTGTCAAACGTTCATAACGTCTACACCTACTCCTGCAATAGATCAGTCACCTAGCGGTGCATCAAAGACATAATTCTTTTGTGAAGCAATGAGGATAATCCTCAGATCACGGACCTAGTCCGCATCATTGCTACTATCATGTTTCAACATTGTTTTTCTCTAGGAACATATCAAAAAAACGGGGAGCTACATCGCGAGCTATTGATCTACAACATAGTTATGCAAATACTATCAGGACTAAGTTCATGATAAATTAAAGTTCAATTAATCATATTACTTAAGAACTCCCACTTAGATAGACATCCCTCTAGTCATCTAAATGATCACGTGATCCAAATCAACCAAACCATGTCCGATCGTCACGTGAGATGGAGTAGTTTCCAATGGTGAACATCATTATGTTGATCATATCTACTATATGATTCATGCTTGACCTTCCGGTCTCCAGTGTTCCGAGGCCATACCTGCATATGCTAGGCTCGTCAAGTTTAACCCGAGTATTCCGCGTGTGCAAAACTGGCTTGCACCCATTGTATGTGAACATAGAGCTTATCATACCCGATCATCACGTGGTGTCTCGGCACGACGAACTGTCGCAACGGTGCATACTTAGGGAGAACACTTATACCTTGAAATTTAGTGAGAGATTATCTTATAGTGCTACCTCTGAACTAAGCAAAATAAGATGCATAAAGGATAAACATCACATGCAATCAAAATATGTGATATGATATGGCCATGATCATCTTGTGCCTTTGATCTCCATCTCCAAAGTACCGTCATGATCTCTATCGTCACCGGCATGAAATCATGATCTCCATCATCTTGATCTCTATCAACGTGTCATCACTTGGTCATTTCGCCAACTATTGCTCTTGCAACTATTGCTATCGCATAGCGATAAAGTAAAGCAATTATTTGGCGCTTGCATCTTATTCAATAAAGAGACAACCCTAAGGCTTCTGCCAGTTGCCGATAACTTCAACAAAACATGATCATCTCATACAACAACTTATATCTCATCACGTCTTGACCATATCACATCACAACAAGCCCTGCAAAAACAAGTTAGACGTCCTCTACTTTGTTGTTTCAAGTTTTACGTGGCTGTTACGGGTTGAGCAAGAATCGTTCTTACCTATGCATCAAAAACCACAACGCGGTGTAGTGATTGCTTTTTGATATTTAGAAAGAACCCTCTTCATTGAAACCGATTCAAATAAAGTTGGAGAAACGGACATCCACTAGCCACCTGTGTGTGAAGCACGTCGGTAGAACTAGTCTCGCGTAAGCGTACGTGTAATGTCGGTCTGAGCCGCTTCATCCAATAATACCGCTGAATCAATAATCAACTAGTGATGGCAAGCAATATGTATATACCCATGCCCACAACTCCTTTGTGTTCTACTCGTGCATATAACATCTACGCATAAACCTAGCTCTGATATCACTGTTGGGGAACATAGTAATTTCAAAAAAAATCCTATGCACACGTAAGATCATGGTGATGCATAGCAACAAGAGGGGAGAGTGTTGTCTATGTACCCTCGTAGACCGTAAGAGGAAGCGTTATGACAACGCGGTTGATGTAGTCGTACGTCTTCACGATCGACCGATCCTAGTACCGAAAGTACGACACCTCCGCGATCTGCACACGTTCGGCTCGGTGACTTCCCACGAACTCACGATCTAGCAGAGTGTCGAGGGATAGCTTAGTCAACATGACGGCATGATGACAGTGATGATGATGCTACCGGAACAGAGCTTCGCCTAAGCACTGCTACGATATGACCGAGGTGGATTATTGTGGAGGGGGGCACCACACGCGGCTGGAAACAATCAGCTTGTGTGTCTATGGGGTGCCCCCTGGTGATGACCCACAAGTATAGGGGATCTATCATAGTCCTTTCTATAAGTAAGAATGTCGAACCCAACGAGGAGCAGAAGGAAATGATAAGCGGTTCCCAGCAAGGTATTCTCTGCAAGTACTGAAATAAGTGGTAACAGATAGTTTTGTGATAAGATAATTTGTAACGAGCAACAAGTAACAAAAGTAAATAAGGTGCAGCAAGGTGGCCCAATCCTTTTTACAGGAAAGGACAAGCCTGGACAAACTCTTATATGATGTAAAGTGCTCCCGAGGACACATGGGAATATCGTCAAGCTAGTTTTCATCACGCTCATATGATTCGCGTTCGGTACTTTGATAATTTGGTATGTGGGTGGACCGGTGCTTGGGTGCTGCCCTTACTTGGACAAGCATCCCACTTATGATTAACCTCTATTGCAAGCATCCGCAAATACAACAAAAGTATTAAGGTAAACTAACCATAGCATGAAACATATGGATCCAAATCAGCCCCTTACGAAGCAACGCATAAACTAGGGTTTAAGCTTCTGTCACTCTAGCAACCCATCATCTACTTATTACTTCCCAATGCCTTCCTCTAGGCCCAAACAATGGTGAAGTGTCATGTAGTTGACGTTCACATAACACCACTAGAGGAGAGACAACATACATCTCATCAAAATATCGAACGAATACCAAATTCACATGACTACTAATAGCAAGACTTCTCCCATGTCCTCAGGAACAAAAGTAACTACTCATAACATAATCAGAGGGGTATTAATGTGCATATAGGATCTGAACATATGATCTTCCACCAATTAAACCAACTAGCATCAACTAAAAGGAGTAATTAACACTACTAGCAACCTACTAGCACCAATCCCAGACTTGGAGACAAGAATTGTATACAAGAGATGAACTAGGGTTTTGAGATGAGATGGTGCTGATGAAGATGTTGATGGAGATTGCCCTCTCCCGATGAGAGGAGCGTTGGTGATGATGATGGCTATGATTTCCCCCTCCAGGAGGGAAGTTTCCCGGCAGAACAACCCCGCCAGAACCCTAGATTGGCTCAGCCAAGGTTCCACCTCGTGGCGGCGGAGTTTCGTCCGAGAAGATGGCTTATGATTTTTTTCCCATCGAAAGAGTCCATATAGCAGAAGATGGTCACCGGAGGGCCACCAGGGGGGCCACGAGGTAGGGGGCGCGCCCAGGGGGTAGGGCGCGCCCCCACCCTCGTGGGCAGGGTGTGGCCCCCCTGGTGAGGTTCTTGCGCTCAGTATTTTTTATATATTTGGAAAACATAATCCGTGAAGTTTCAGGACTTTTGGAGCTGTGCAGAATAGGTCTCTAATATTTTCTCCTTTTCTAGCCAGAATCCCAGCTGCCGGCATTCTCCCTCTTTATGTAAACCTTGTAAAATAAGAGAGAATAGGCATAAGTATTGTGACATAATGTGTAATAACAACCCATAATGCAATAAATATTGATATAAAAGCATGATGCAAAATGGAAGTATCAACTCCCCCAAGCTTAGACCTCGCTTGTCCTCAAGCGAAAAGCCGAAATCGAAAAATATGTCCACATGTTTAGAGATGAAGGTGTCGATAAAAATAAAATATGGACATGAGGGCATCATGATCATTCTTATAGCAGCAACTTATATAATTCTTGTCATATGATATCTTATGCTAGAGTAATAATTCAATCACAATATCAAGTATGGATCATAAACTTTATTGAAAACTAACAACTATAATCTCAATCATTGAAGCAATTGCAATTTATCATAACATAGGAAAGAGTCAATGTACAAGAGCTTTTCAGCAAGTCCACATACTCAACTATCATATAGTCTTTCACAATTGCTGACACTAACGCAATACTTATTGGTATGGAGTTTTAATCGGACACAGAGAAAGATAGGGGCTTATAGTTTTGCCTCCCAAGGTTTTACCTCAAGGGTAATGTCAACAGTAATAGTTCATGAAAACCCACATCCAATTAGCCATATATACCAGGATCTTTCCAACATATTGTGCTTGCCAAAGGATAAAATGTAAAAAGGAAGGGTGAAGATCACCTTGACTCTTTTGCAGTATAGGAGATAAAAATAGAAGATAGGCCCTTCGCAGAGGGAAGCAGAGGTTGTCATGCGCTTTTATGGTTGGATGCACAAAATCCTAATGTGAAAGAACATCACTTTATATTGCCACTTGTGATATGGACCTTTATTATGCAGTCTGTCGCTTTTATTACGTCCATATCACACGATCGTATAAAGCTTATTTCTTCCACACCAATCAATCATACATATTTAGAGAGCAATATTTTTACTGCTTGCACCGATGACAACTTACTTGATGGATCTTACTCAATCCATAGGTAGGTATGGTGGACTCTCATGGCAAAACTGGTTTAAGGGTATTTGGAAGCACAAGTAGTATGTCTACTTGGTGCAATGAGTTTGGCTAGCATGAGGGAGAAAGGCAAGCTCAACATGTTGAAGGATACAAGACAATATAATTTATCTCAGATGTAAGAAAACATAACCCATTATGTTGTCTTCCTTGTCCAATGTCAACTCTTTAGCATGTCATATTTTAATGAGTGCTCACAATCATAAAAGATGTCCAAGATATTATATTTATATGTGAAGACCTCTCTTTCTTTATTACTTCCTATTAATTGCAATGATGACCAAAACTATGTTTGTCAACCCTCAATAAATTTTATTCATTATACTCTTTCTATGTGAGCTCATTACCCTCCATAAGAGTCACATGATCTCTTTGTTTCTTTTTATTTCTTTCTATTTTATTTTCTTTTATTTGGGATCATGGCAAAAATAAGCAAGCCCTTGACTCAACACTAATCTTTATTATATAGCTCAAGGTCTCAATTACATAGAAGGATAATAAAGCAAAACTCATGACTAGATCATACTAAGAACTTTTATTCTACTAGATCAAAATATTACCAAAAGGATCGAACTAAGAAAAACGGTAAAGATAAAAGTGATGGTGATACGATACCGGGGCACTCCCCCAAGCTTGGCAGTTGCCAAGTGGAGTGCCCATACCCAGGTGATTATGTCTCCTTCGTTGGTGAAGAAGGTGGAGTTGTTGATGATGGATAGTCGCACATCGAGCGTAGGAGGTCTTCTAGCTTGCGGATAATGCCCTTGACTGCGATGATATGCTCCTTGAACAAAATATTTTCACGTGTGAGATACTTATTTTGAATATGAGCCAACTCAATCATCTTGAAGGCTTCGATTTCTGTTGGGGTAAGAAGATTGTGATCCAGTTGAAGGGTGTCTTCTATTGCTGGAACTTGGTCCTCCATGGCCTTCTTGATCCCTTCATCCTTGTTGATCTCCATAGGTTCTTCTGTCTTCAGCTCTATCTTCATTAGTCAAGCATCGTTGCCCTCATGGTTGGAGGAGGAGGGAGACGACATAGTGCCTGGCCTTTACAACCCTGACAGAAATATAGCTCGAAACAAAAACAAGAGGATTTTGCGTGATACGGGAGTCAAAACCCCCGGGAGCTTATATAATGAATTTTTACCGACCAAAATACGTGTTCTGTAAGAAAACGGAGTCTAGAGAGCACACGAGGTTCCCATGAGGTAGGGGGGCGCGCCCAGGGGGGTAGGGCGCACCCCCCACCCTCGTGGAGCCCTCGTGTCCTTTCCGGACTGCTGCTTATTTTTCTATTTTTCTAAATATTCCAAAACAGAGAATTATTGCCTTAAAAACTGTTTTGGAGCCGGTTTACTTACCGTACCACATACCTATTCCTTTTCGGAGTCTGAAACGTTCTGGAAAGTGTCCTTTATGTACTCCTCCAGGGTTATGGTTTCAATGACATTGGTTTCAACATTTATGGGATTACTCGAGATATAATGTTTGATTCTCTGACCATTTACCACCTTCGGATTTGTGCCTTCGAAGTTGTTGATTTTTATGGCACCGAAACGGTAGACCTCCTCGATAACATAGGGACCTTCCCATTTAGAGAGAAGTTTTCCTGCAAAAAATCTTAAACGAGAGTTGTATAGCAATACATAATCACCTACATTAAACTCACGCTTTTGTATTCTTTTATCATGCCACCTTTTAACTTTTTCTTTAAACAACTTGGCATTTTCGTAGGCTTGGGTTCTCCATTCATCAAGTGAGTTAACATCAAATAACCTCTTCTCACCGGCAAGTTTAAAATCATAATTTAGTTCTTTAATAGACCAATAAGCCTTGTGTTCTAGTTCGAGAGGTAAGTGACATGCTTTTCCATAGACCATTTTATACGGAGACATACCCATAGGGTTTTTATATGCAGTTCTATAGGCCCATAATGCATCATCAAGTTTCTTGGACCAATTCTTTCTGGACCTATTAACAGTCTTTTGCAAAATTAATTTGAGTTCTCTATTGCTCAATCTACTTGACCACTAGACCGAGGGTGATAAGGAGATGCAATTCTATGATTAACATCATATTTAGCAAGCATTTTACGGAAAGCACCATGAATAAAATGTGAACCACCATCAGTCATTAAATATCTAGGGACTCCAAACCTTGGAAAGATAACTTCTTTAAGCATTTTAATAGAAGTGTTATGATCAACACTACTAGTTGGAATAGCTTCTACCCACTTAGTAACGTAATCAACAGCAACTAAAATATGTGTATAACCATTAGAGGAAGGAAAAGGTCCCATATAGTCAAAGCCCCAAACATCAAATGGTTCAATAACAAGTGAATAATTCATAGGCATTTCTTGACGTCTACTAATATTACCAATTCTTTGACATTCATCACAAGATAAGACCAACTTACGGGCATCCTTGAAGAGAGTAGGCCAATAAAAACCAGATTGTAGTACCTTATGTGCAATTCTATCTCCAGCATGGTGCCCTTCATAAGCTTCGGAGTGACACTTGCGTAGGATCTGTTCCTGTTCATGCTCGGGTACACAATGTCTAATAACACCATCTACTCCTTCTTTATAAAGATGTGGGTCATCCCAAAAGTAATGCCTCAAATCATAAAAGAACCTTTTCTTTTGCTGGTATGTGAAACTAGGTGGTTAAAACTTAGCAACAATATAATTAGCATAGTCAGCATACCATGGAGCAGTATGAGAAGTATTAATGACATTTAATTGCTCATCAGGAAAGCTATCATCAATAGGTAGTGGGTCATCAAGCACATTTTCTAACCTAGACAAGTGGTCTGCAACGGGTTTCTCGGCTCCTTTTCTATCAACAATATGTAAATCAAATTCTTGAAGCAAGAGAACCCATCTAATAAGTCTAGTTTAGCATCTTTCTTTTCCATACGATATTTAATAGCAGCATGATCAGTGTGAATAGTTACTTTAGAATCAATAATATAAGGTCTAAACTTATCACATGCAAATACAACTGCTAAGAATTCTTTTTCAGTAGTAGCATAATTTCTTTGAGCATTGTCTAGAGTTTTACTAGCATATTGAATAACATTTAGTTTCTTATCAACTCTTTGTCCTAAAACAGCACCTACAGCATAATCACTAGCATCACACATAATTTCAAAGGGTAAATTCCAATCAGGTGGCTGGACAATAGGTGCAGAGATCAATGCTTTCTTAAGTATTTAAAATGCTTCTACACAATCATCATCAAAGACAAATGGTATATCTTTTTGTAATAAATTAGCCAGAGGCCGAGAGATTTTTGAGAAGTCCTTAATGAACCTCCTATAAAAACCAGCATGACCAAAGAAACTTCTTATACCTTTGATGTCCTTGGGACATGGCATCTTTTCAATAGCATAAACCTTGGCTTTATCAACTTCAATACCTCTTTCAGAAACTTTATGCCCCAAGACAATACCTTCATTAACCATAAATTGGCACTTTTCCCAATTCAGGACAAGATTAGTTTCTTCACATCTCTGCAAAACTCGATCAAGGTTGCTCAAGCAATCATCAAAAGAAGATCCATAGACGAAAAAGTCATCCATGAAAACCTCACAAATCTTTTCACAAAAGTCAGAGAATATAGCCATCATGCATCTTTGAAAGGTAGCAGGTGCATTACATAAACCAAAAGGCATACGTCTACAAGCAAAAGTACCAAAAGGGCATGTAAAAGTAGTCTTTGATTGATCTTTGGCTGACACAGGTATTTGAGAGAAACCAGAATAACCATCTAGAAAGCAAAAATGTGTATGTTTGGATAATCTTTCTAGCATTTGATCGATAAAAGGTAAGGGGTAATGATCCTTTTTGGTAACTTTATCTAATTTGTGGAAATCAATTACCATCCTATAACCAGTAATAATTCTTTGAGGGATCAATTCATCTTTATCATTAGGAACAACAGTAATGCCTCCCTTTTTAGGGACACAATGGACAAGGCTTACCCACTGACTATCAACAACGGGATAAATTATACCTACCTCAAGGAGCTTTAGTATCTCCTTTCTTACCACTTCTTTCATTTTAGGATTCAGACGGCGTTGATGATCACGAACTGGTTTAGCATCTTCTTCCAAATTAATTTTATGTTGACATAGAGTGGGACTAATGCCCTTAAGATCATTAAGAGTATACCCAATAGCAGCATGCTTCTTTAGAATTTTTAATAATCTCTCTTCTTCATGTTCTGAAAGGTTAGCACTAATAATAACATGATATATCTTTTTCTCATCAAGATAAGCATATTTAGGAGTATCCAGTAACGGTTTAAGCTCAAACACGGGATCACCATTGGGTGGAGGAGGATCTCCTAGGATTTCAACAAGTAAATTGTGTTTCAGAATAGGTTCCTGTTTAAAGAATACTTCATCTAATTCCCTTCTTTCATTCATAAACATATCATTTTCATGGTCTAGCAAATATTGTTCTAAAGGATCACTAGGAGGTACAGCAATAGAAGCAAGACCAATAATTTCATCTTTACTAGGTAATTCTTCTTCATGATGTTGTCTACTAAATTTAGAAAAATTAAATTCATGAGTCATATCATCTAAACAGACAGTAACAACATCTCTTTTGTAATCTATGGTAGCATTAACAGTATTTAAGAATGGTCTACCAAATATAATGGGACAGAAGCTATCTTGTGGGGAACCAAGAACAAGAAAAATCAGCAGGATATTTAGTTTTCCCACACAAGACTTCAACATCTCTAACAATTCCCATTGGTGAAATAGTATCACTATTAGCGAGTTTAATTGTGACATCAATATCTTCTAACTCAACAGGTGCAATGTCATACATAAGTTCGTTGTATAAGTCAATAGGTATTGCACTAGCACTAGCACCCATATCACATAAGCCATGATAACAATGATCTCCTATTTTAACCAAAATAACAGGCATGCCTATCACAGGTCTAGGTTTATCTGTATCACAAGGTTTAGCAATTCTAGCAGTTTCATCACAGAAATAAATAACATGCCCATCTATATTATCAGACAAGAGATCTTTAACAATAGCAATATTAGGTTCAACTTTAACTTGCTCAGGAGGTGTATATGTGATAGAGGCTAAGGTGTCCCGATGTTTCGATGAGATGGTGGCTATCGTTTTCTGTGGGAGTCGACCTTGACGATCCGACTACGAACGTGCGAGACGTCGCGCCTTAGCAATCGCTAAACCAACTTCCGAGGGTTATTGACCACGCCGGAGCATGATCAACCTGACCACGAGGGTCTGTTTCCTGCGAGCAAACGAAGAACAAGCAAGAAACTGAGATTGCAATCGGGATATTGCGAATATAAGATGAAAGCTTTATCGATCAAGGTGGGGTTCTGTGACGTCTTGGTCTGGTCGTTGGACACAAACGAAGTACGCGAAGTTGCAGCTATGGAGAACTTTTAATCTAAACAAAACCCAAAGTCTAAACGATGCCCTAAGGGCTGTATATATGGAGGAAGAGGGGGAATTTCGTGGCCCTTGAGGGTGGGGTCCGAAACCAACCCTAACTCTTGTTTCCCCACACATACGGACTCTAAAAATAGCCTATACTTAAGTATTTCGAAATTACATGGGCCTGGCCCATTAATAAGGTGACGCAGCACCTAGAATAGCCTATGGACGAATATTATGAAGTGGCATCTTGTATATTTCGTCCAAGGCTTCATGCACTCCTTATGGCGGCTTCAAAGTCCTGAAATCATCACTTGTAACTCCGTTCTTGATCCCCTTGCGCATGCCATCAACTCCATGCGTGTTCTTGCTCCAATGTTCATCCTTCTCCAAGCTAGGACCTTCATTTGTAAGTAAAACAAATGTATCCAATTTAGGCAGCATCATAATCTCATGAACATTAGAATCATTACCAAGAAACGAAAGTACCTGGTAATTTAATTGGCGTGCGTGGGCTCTAGTAATTGGTCCAGTATATGTAACAGTAGGGGCTGTGGGTGTAACAATGGTATTGATGTCCTCATCATCCTCCCCTTCTTGAAATGAAGTCGTCCTCGACGGAAGCGCATCTTCCTCACCCAAATAAGGCTTCAAATCTGCAATGTTAAAAGTGGGACTAACCCCAAAATCTACAGGTAGCTCAAGTTTATATGCATTATCATTTATTTTCTCTAACACCTTAAAAGGACCATCAGCACGTGGCATTAGCTTTGATTTGCGCAGATTAGGAAATCTATCTTTACGCAAATGTAACCAAACAAGATCTCCAGGCGCAAACACAACATGTTTTCTACCCTTATCTCCAGCAAGTTTATATTTAGCATTCATACGCTCAATGTTTTCCTTAGTTAACTCATGCATTTTTAAAATCAATTCAGAACGTTCTTTAGCATCAAAATTAACCTTCTCTGAAGATGGAAGAGGCAACAAATCAATTGGTGCACGAGGTAGGAAACCATACACAATTTCAAAAGGGCACATCTTAGTAGTAGAATGCAATGAACGATTATAAGCAAATTCAATATGAGGCAAGCATTCTTCCCACATTTTCTTTTTATTCTTCAAAACAGCCCTAAGCATAGTTGAATACTTCAGTTTGTCCATCAGTTTGGGGGTGACAAGTAGTACTAAAAAGCAGCTTAGTCCCCAACTTAGCCCATAAACATCTCCAAAAGTGGCTAAGAAATTTAGTATCACGATCTGAAACAATAGTATTTGGCACACAATGTAAGCGAATAATTTCACGAAAGAACAAATCAGCAACATTAACAGCATCATCGCTTTTATGACATGGTATAAAGTGTGCCATTTTCGAGAACCTATCCACGACAACAAATATGCTATCCCTCCCCTTCTTTGTTCGAGGTAAACCTAAAACAAAGTCCATAGATATATCCTCCCAAGGAGCACTAGGTACAGGCAAAGGCATATATAAACCATGAGGATTGAGTCGTGACTTAGCTCTTTGACATGTAGTGCAGCGAGCAACAAAACGCTCAACATCCCGTCTCATCTTTGGCCAAAAGAAATGTGTAGCAAGTATATCCTCCGTCTTCTTGACGCCAATGTGTCCCATTAATCCTCCTCCATGCGCCTCCTGCAACGACAAAAGACGAACGGAGCTAGCTGGAATGCATAGCTTGTTAGCACGAAACACAAATCCATCGTTAAGAACGAACTTGTTCCAAGTTCTCCCTTCCTTACAATTCTGCAATACATCTTTAAATTCAGCATCATGAACATATTGATCTTTGATGGTCTCCAAACCAAATATTTTAAAGTCAAGTTGTGAAAGCATAGTATAATGACGAGACAAGGCATCAGCAATAACATTTTCTTTACCCTTCTTGTGTTTAATGACATAAGGGAAAGTCTCAATGAATTCAACCCATTTAGCATGTCTACGGTTCAGTTTTGCTTGACTTTTAATGTGTTTCAAAGATTCATGATCAGAATGTATAACAAATTCCTTGGGCCATAAATAATGTTGCCATGTTTCTAAGGTTCGAACAAGAGCATATAATTCTTTATCATAAGTAGAATAGTTCAGACTAGGCCCACTCAATTTTTCAGAAAAGTATGCAACAGGTTTTCCATCTTGTAATAACACACCTCCTAATCCAATTCCACTAGCATCACATTCAAGCTCAAAAGTCTTATTGAAATTAGGAAGTTGGAGTAAAGGAGCATGTGTCAACTTATCTTTCAATACCGTGAAGGCTTCTTCCTGTGCGGTACCCCAAACAAAAGGCACATCCTTCTTTGTAAGCTCGTTGAGAGGTGCAGCAATGGTGCTGAAATCTCTCACAAAACGCCTATAGAAACCAGCAAGGCCAAGGAAACTCCTCACTTGTGTGACCGTTTTGGGCTGCGGCCAACTCTCAATAGCTTCAATCTTGGCTTTATCAACTTCAATTCCCTGTGGAGTAACAACATAGCCAAGAAAAGATACTCGGTCGGTGCAAAAGGTGCACTTTCCAAGGTTTCCAAACAAACGTGCATCACGTAGAGCAATAAAAATAGCACGTAAATGTTCCAAATGTTCCTCCAAAGATTTGCTATAAATCAATATGTCATCAAAGTAAACTACCATAAATCGTCCAATGAAAGCACGTAAAACTTCGTTCATTAACCTCATGAAAGTACTAGGTGCATTAGTTAACCCAAAAGGCATGACTAACCACTCATATAATCCAAACTTAGTTTTAAATGCTGTTTTCCATTCATCACCCAATTTCATACGAATTTGATGGTATCCACTACGCAAATCAACTTTGGAGAATATTGTAGAGCCACTCAATTCATCAAGCATATCATCTAGCCTAGGAAAAGGATGACGATAACGAATAGTAATATTATTAATGCCTCTACAATCAACGCACATACACGACGTACCATCCTTTTTCGGCACTAAATGATAGGAACAGCACAAGGACTAAGGGATTCGCGTATATAACCTTTGTCGAGCAGTTCTTGTACTTGACGCATAATCTCCTTCGTCTCCTCTGGATTGGTACGGTATGGTGCACGGTTGGGTAGCGAAGCACCGGGAATTAAGTCAATTTGATGCTCAATCCCTTGAATAGGTGGTAATCCCGGTGGCACGTCTTGTGGAAAGACGTCATCGAACTCCTGCAAAATGTTAGTGACAGCAGGGGGCAAAGAGGAAGGCACGTCCTCGAATGAAAATAATGCCTCTTTGCACACAAAAGCATAGCAAACAGATTTGCTAAAATCTAGCTCATCAATATCAGATTTGGTGGCAAGTAAACATGCACTTTTCAATTTAATTTCAGAAACAACAGTAGATGGTTTATTATTAGGCTTCATTTGGTGCTCAAATTCTTTTGCCACAATCTGATTTTCACTCTTATTTGTCTCCTGTTTTGCTTTATTAGCTCTATTAATATCATCTTTCAAAATGGAATCAGGAGTCATAGGAAGCAAAGTAATATTTTTATCGTTATGAACAAGAGTATACTGATTGTTTCTACCATGGTGTACAGAATTTTTATCAAATTGCCATGGTCTACCAAGTAATAAGGAACATGCTTGCATAGGTACCACATCACAATCAACATAATCAGCATATGTAGAGATACTAAAATGCACACGAACAGTACGTGTTACCTTAACCTTGCCGCTGTTGTTGAAACCATTGGATGTAGTAAGGATGTGGATGTGGTCTTGTGGTGAGAGATAGCTTCTCCACCATCTCCATGCTATCCAAGTTATTGCAGCTCCCTCCATCTATGATCACGCGAACAGAACGTTCCTTCACAACTCCCTTTGTATGGAACAAATTATGCCTCTGATTTTGCTCAGCTTGTGTAACCTGCACACTCAAAACACGTTGAGCAACTAAACATTCATACCTGTCAGCATCTTTAGGAGCCATGTATTGCGTCTCATGATCAGAATCGTCTCCACCGTGTTCTTCACGTGTAATAAGAGCCAAAGTCTCCTCATCATAGTCACTAGCGGACTCATACCCACCATCCTCAGTAACAATCATCACACGCTTAGATGGGCATTCTCTCGCATAATGACCTCCACCCTTGCAACGTCGACAAATAATATCATTTGTTTGCCCTGTTGATGCCATGGACGAAGAAGAGCTCTTTGCAGGCCCAGAAGGTGTGCTCTTGGCAGATAGTGGTGATTGCGCCTGCTTTATTGTATCACGGTTGGAGGTGGCAGCCGACGGAGGCGCCGGTGTAGCAGAACGTGTGGAAGTAGATGATGCACGTGGTGCCCATGATGAAGGTCGACCTGCAGAAAAGTTAGTCCGTGCCAATGCCTGTCGATCCTGCACTTCACGTTCAGCTTTACAAGCAAGATGGAATAAACGAGTGATATTAGTATACTCCTTATACTCTAGAATCGTTTGAATCTCTCTATTTAATCCACCCATAAAACGTGCAAGCATAGCTTCATTCTCCTCAACAATACCACATCTAATCATGCCAGTTTGTAATTCCTGATAATATTCTTCTACAGAATTTTTTCCCTGTCTTAAGCGCTGCAATTTTTGAAGTAATTCACGTTGATAATATGGTGGAACCCAACGAGTACGCATAGCAGTTTTCAAAGCAGCCCAAGTAGCCGGAATAGGATATAATCTACAATGCTCAGACCACCAAACACATGCAAAACTAGTGAATGCACAAACAGCAGCAGGAACACGTCTCTCCTCGGGATATTGTAAACATGTAAATCGTTGTTCAGTTTCTAACTCCCAAGTAAGATATATACCAGGAACATATCTACCCTCAAATGGTGGAATATTCAATTTTAGTTTAGGGAGATGGTCATGATCTCGTACCTGAGGGTGAGCCCTACCATTGCCATTATTTGCATGTGGACGACCTGGTGGTTGCTGTGCTGGTGGTGGCACGTAGTTCTGATTTTGATCAACCTCATCCTCATAATCTCCCACATAATCATCCTCCTCCACATCAGCAGTAGGAGCCACAGAAGTATCAACAGCAGCACCAGCAGTTTGGCCCGACTGAAGAGGGACACGGCTCGCTCGGCGGAGGGCTGTTTCCCGACGTGGAGGTAGTCGATGTTGTTGCTGTTGTTGCAGAGGTGCGCAGGAGCAGCCGGTGGTGGTGGTGGAAAACGCGAAAGCAATTCAGCAAACTTGTTATCGAGCTTTGTTTCAAACGTCTTCTCCATGCCATCTATCTTCTCCATGGCCTCTTCAAATCTGTTTATCACATCTTGCACCTGTCCACTCATCATTTGCTAAAACGTATCATGAAGCTCCTTGTTCGTCAAGTTCTCCCAGTCAGTCTCGTCGGCTTGTGATCCTGGCATGGTTAGCAGCAATAGAAACACACAAGAATATGATCCTATAGACTACTAACAAGTGGTGGTGGTGGCGGGTGTCACAAATCCGTCAAGCAAATCTCAAATTCTTACCAGTTCTTACCCAGCAGCAGGCGGTGATCAGCAACCGCTGTAGTCAAAACTCTCAAAAGCTTGGATCGAGCGATTGCCAGGGAGAGTCAAACGCACGACGTAGATGTATGTGGAGCTGGGAAGGCTTATAGTATGGTAGCAAAAAGGGTCAGCAATAATCAATTCAGAGATGCAAAGTTGAATAAATGCTCAACGACGGTACTGTGCTGGTCCTAGGCTAGACCGTGCTAGAGACGCAAGCCTAGAACACTAACAAAATCACGGCGCTGCACGTAAATAAGGGAAAAGCACACTCTGGAACTCTTTTTTTCGCTCTTTTTTTGCGCTCCTTTTTTTGCGCTCCTCTTTTTTTTTGCAAAAAATCACTATAATGGCGAGTGTCTCAAAACTCTTCCCTCGTCAAACTGATAGGATGGGCACGGAATTTTTTTTTCACTTTTTTTCGGAAATCAGGGCAGCGACGACGAAAAAGTGCGACAAAAAATCACTATGATGGCACGTGGCTCAAAAGACTCAGAAAAGCCTAAAAATAGGATAGGGAAAAAAAATTTCCCGTGAAAATTTTGGCCTAAAAACTGCCCGGGGGTCTCCAGACTCTTTTTTTCTCCGAGACCTAGCAGGCAAGGAAACACGAATCAGAATTTAGATTGATCTCAAGAACAAACCTAATATGAGAAGAACTCGGATTGGTGGTGGATATATGGTTGTGGTATATGGCAGCGGTGGTGGTATATGGTAGCGGTGGTGGTATATGGATACAGATTGGTGGTGGTATATGGATACGGATTCAGAGCAGTGGCGGATAAGCAATGGTGGTAGATGGCAAGGCGATGATGATGGTGCGGCGGCGGTGTGACAACTTATGACCAGAACTCGAAACTCTAAAAGACTAGACTCTAAGACCAGCAACTTGACACGACGATGCAACCGCAAATTCAACAAAGAAAAACCCTAAAAAGATTATGCAAAGGCTCAGATTGGTTCGGATATGATGAACTAACCCTAATTTTTTTTCTGGCTTTTTCGTGGACTGTAGGTATGAAGAACAGACTCGATCTAATCTACGAAAAACTGTAAAATCTCACCGAGCAACCTAGAAATCTGATACCACTTGATAGAGGCTAAGGTGTCCCGATGTTTCGATGAGATGGTGGCTATCGTTTTCTGTGGGAGTCGACCTTGACGATCCGACTACGAACGTGCGAGACGTTGCGCCTTAGCAATCGCTAAACCAACTTCCGAGGGTTATTGACCACGCCGGAGCACGATCAACCTGACCACGAGGGTCTGTTTCCTGCGAGCAAATGAAGAACAAGCAAGAAATTGAGATTGCAATCGGGATATTGCGAATATAAGATGAAAGCTTTATTGATCAAGGTGGGGTTCTGTGACGTCTTGGTCTGGTCGTTGGACACAAACGAAGTACGCGAAGTTGCAGCTATGGCGAACTTTTAATCTAAACAAAACCCAAAGTCTAAACGACGCCCTAAGGGCTGTATATATGGAGGAAGAGGGGGAATTTCGTGGCCCTTGAGGGTGGGGTCCGAAACCAACCCTAACTCTTGTTTCCCCACACATACGGACTCTAAAAATAGCCTATACTTAAGTATTTCGAAATTACATGGGCCTGGCCCATTAATAAGGTGACGCAGCACCTAGAATAGCCTATGGACGAATATTATGAAGTGGCATCTTGTATATTTCGTCCAAGGCTTCATGCACTCCTTATGGCGGCTTCAAAGTCCTGAAATCATCACTTGTAACTCCGTTCTTGATCCCCTTGCGCATGCCATCAACTCCATGCGTGTTCTTGCTCCAATGTTCATCCTTCTCCAAGCTAGGCCCTTCATTTGTAAGCAAAACAAATGTATCCAATTTAGGCAGCATCATAATCTCATGAACATTAGAATCATTACCAAGAAACGAAAGTACCTGGTAATTTAATTGGCGTGCGCGAGCTCTAGTAATTGGTCCAGTATATGTAACAGTAGGGGCTGTGGGTGTAACAATGGTATTGATGTCCTCATCAATATGTTCTAATATTGCTTTTACGAACCACAGTTGAAGCTTTAGCATGATCCTTGATCCTAACAGGGAAAGGCGGTTTCTCAACATAAGAAGTAGGAACAATAGGATGATATAAGTAATAGTCTTTTCTTCAACTTTAATAGGTGCAGCTATTTTTACTTCTATGGGAGTATGATATTTAAACCACTTCTCCTTGGGGAGATCAACATAAGTAGCAAAAGATTCACAGAAAGAAGCTACTATCTCAGAGTCAAGTCCATATTTAGTGCTAAATTTACGAAAAATATCGGTATCCATAAAAGATTTAACACAATCAAAACTAGGTGTCATACCTGACTCCTTACCATTGTCGAGGTCCCAATCTTCGGAGTTGCGTTTATTTCTTTCCAATAAATCCCATTTGAATTCAATAGTCTTAATCATAAAAGAGCCAACACAAGAAGTATCAACCATGGTGCGATTGTTATCAGAAAGCCGAGCATAATTTTTTGAATAATCATTTCTCTTGAGAGCTCATGATTGGGGCATGAATATAACATTGATTTAAGCCTCCCCCAAGCTTGAGAGATGCTTTCTCCTTCACGAGGCCAAAAATTATATATATATATATAATTGCGATCACGATGAACAAGATGCATAGGATAAAACTTTTGATGAAATTCCAATTTCAACCGTTTGTAGTTCCAAGACTCCATATCATCACATAGCCTATACCATGTCGATGCATCTCCCCTCAAAGATAAAGGGAAGACCTTCTTCTTAACAACATCCCCGGGTACACCTGCAAGCTTAAATAATCCACAAACTCCATCCACACATATTAGATGCTCATCAGGATGTTTTGTTCCATCTCCCAAAAAAGGATTAGCTAGCAGTTTTCTACCATACCCAAAGGAATTTCGAAGCAAGCATTTTCATTTTCAGTAGGTTCAGTAGGTTGAGGAGCAACTCTTTGCTCTACTGGTCGGGGTGAAGATACCCCGAACAAGCCCCTCAAAGGATTACTTTGCATAGTAACAAGTGACAGTAAATTTTAGCACACTATATAAATTTTTCCTTACCAAATTCCACCTACCAAAGGCGCTTCACTCCCCGACAACGGTGCCAGAAAAGAGTCTTGATGACCCACAAGTATAGGGGATCTATCATAGTCCTTTCGATAAGTAAGAGTGTCGAACCCAACGAGGAGCAGAAGGAAATGATAAGCGGTTCCCAGCAAGGTATTCTCTGCAAGTACTGAAATAAGTGGTAACAGATAGTTTTGTGATAAGATAATTTGTAACGAGCAACAAGTAACAAAAGTAAATAAGGTGCAGCAAGGTGGCCCAATCCTTTTTGCAGCAAAGGACAAGCCTGGACAAACTCTTATATGATGTAAAGCGCTCCCGAGGACACATGGGAATATCGTCAAGCTAGTTTTCATCACGCTCATATGATTCACGTTCGGTACTTTGATAATTTGGTATGTGGGTGGACCGATGCTTGGGTGCTGCCCTTTCTTGGACAAGCATCCCACTTATGATTAACCTCTATTGCAAGCATCCGCAAATACAACAAAAGTATTAAGGTAAACCTAACCATAGCATGAAACATATGGATCCAAATCATCCCCTTACGAAGCAACGCATAAACTAGGGTTTAAGCTTCTGTCACTCTAGCAGCCCATCATCTACTTATTACTTCCCAACGCCTTCATCTAGGCCCAAACAATGGTGAAGTGTCATGTAGTCGACGTTCACATAACACCACTAGAGGAGAGACAACATACATCTCATCAAAATATCAAACGGGTCGGGTTTTGGGTTCCGGCAGACCCTTGAGGTTCGAACACTAGGATGCGCGCGGAGATCTCTCCCCTACCGATCTGTGTCCGATGCTCTCGTGCAAACTAAGATGAAAATGATGAACAACACAAGAGACATGAGGTTTATACTGGTTCGGGCCACCGTTGTGGTGTAATACCCTACTCCAGTGCGTGGTGTGGTGGATTGCCTATGGGGCTGATGATGGACAATACAAGGGAAGAACAGCCTCGCGAGAGGTGTTCTTGAGTTGGTGCGGTGAACTACTAGGGTGAGTTCATCACCTCTCTCTCTCTCTCTGCTAGGGTTCTACCAGATCTCTCGATGTTCTTTGGGTGTCTAGATGTCTCTGGGGGTCTCTCCATGTCTCTACTCTGTGGTGGCTAGCTCTATTTATAGAGGCCCTGGGCCTCTCCCCAAATAATAAGCGGGAAGGGCGCCAACGATTGGCCATTTCGAAGGGGAACATCTAGTACAAGTTATCCTGACCAAAGGTGGTCTTCGGCTGCCAAAAGCACTGGCGATGACGCTGTCTTGGGCTCCACGGTGCCCTCCGTCCTGCCGTTTGGCTGGTCTTGGTCTCGTTGTACCGGAATGGTAACCTTTGCTTGATGCCTTGGCCTGTGCTTGCCCCCCTTGCACCAAAGGGGAAACAAGGAGACTGCGCAGGCCGGCGCCCGCCTGGTCTCGATCGTCATGGTTTGTGTCACGGGTTCCTCGCGAGGTACCCCTGCCTTGATCTCTCCGCCTCCTCACGAGGCTGCCTGATGAGGCTGCCTCTGAGGAAGCTTCCTGTTGTCCGCCCCATGAGGCTTAGCCCCTCGCGAGGGTCTTTGAGCTTGAGCTGATGAAGATGGGCCGCGCTGGGCCCCCGCTTGAGCCACACCGCAGGCCGTAGGCAGGCAAGTCTGGGGACCCCCGTTTCCAGAACGCCGACAGTAGCCCCCGGGCCCAAGGCGCGCGCAGGCTTGGCTTAGCAGAGAAGCGAAGGGGCAAGCATGAAGCGCCGCGGGCCCTAACAGCCTGCGGCCTTGGGCGCCGCGTGGCGATTGCGCTTCCCCATGATGCCTCGGCGACCACATGACTTGATAAGTCCCTGCATGCAGAGAAACCGGTCATGATTACCTGCGATTGTGGTGCATGGCGGTTGGCCTCCTCCGGCTATAAGTACGGGGCTGGGCGACCCCCTTCGGCCCGTCCCTCCTTGCTGCTCCTTTCCTTCTTCTCGATTACTCGTCGCTCCCATGGCTCCAAAGAGATTCTCAGCCGCGGAGAAAGGAAAGGCCCGCCCAGGCTGGGCCTGACTCCCCCCTGGCCAAGCGCGGCCGAGGCCGCCCTCACAAGTATACCACGGTCCCCGTGGTTGCCTCCCGCGGCCATGGAGGCGGTTCCCGGCACGGTGGTGAGTGCCAGGTTGCCGACGGGGGGTACGCCGTGGGTGCGCGCCCCCCTAGGCCACGCTTTCGCTCTGCGGAGGTGCTGCCGGAGTTCGTCGTGTGGTCGGCAGACCCATCCAGCACCAGGCTACAACTCCCCCATTTCTTCGTAGATGAACTGTCGGCCAGCGCCCGGTGCGGCTTCTGGCTCCAGGCAACGTATGCTGCAGCAAGGCCTCCTGGGCGTCGCTGGAGGTCTCCGTTTTTGGGAACGGGGCTCTGACACGCGGCTGGCAAATGTTTGCCCACGCGCGTGGCCTGAGCTGGTGGTGCACCCTGTACTTCAAGTTTGATGGCGACGCCACCCTCTACGTGAGGGTGTTCAGGGAAGATGGTCGCCGTGCCGGGTGTTGTCCTGAAGACGACGACCGCGGCCGCCTGCCCAGCCCTGGCTCTGACCAGGATGAAGATGGCGACTGGCATACAGGCGGTGGTGCTCGGGGTCCGCCGAGCTTCAGCAACCCAGCGGTGGCCGCGACCAGCCTCCTTGCCATCACGCCCGCTTGGGTGAAGGTAGCGGGTCAGCCCGCTGTTACGCCCCGGTGAAACGAGAGGAGGGATCCGCCTGAGTCCCAGGAGCAGCTCGAGCCTTCGCCGTGGGTTGGTGCAGGACGAATCACACCCGTTTTGTTTTCCTGCACAAAAATAGTAAGTAATGTAGGGCCCCGCGGGGGCGTATTAGAACTGTTGCTGTTTAACCATCGCGCCGTTTCCGCTATTTCTGAGCCATGTTCTCGTGACGCGCTCCCATGTGCGGGAACTATTTTAGCTCGGTGGGGCTTGGCGCGGTCCTCGCCTCCCGAGGCCGTGGCCTCCTCGTGCGCTTCGTGCCCTGCAAGGATTAGTAGGAGGGGTAACTTATGGCCTTAGCTGTGGGGGTGATC